>NW_027665411.1:0-11406 GCF_963924005.1 Protomyctophum bolini | reverse complement strand
TTTTGCTTAGCTTAGTCTGTAACTTGAAAACTATGTACCGTATGGCCCTATAAACTGTGTTGGGATGAAAGCTAGCCACTTTGAGCAATGTGGGAAGTGCTGGGGCAGTTTGGGACAACAGGGCCAAAATGTCACTTTCACAGTCCCAAAGTGCCATTTTCACAGTAAAAAGGCCTGGTTCACTTTTGCTTAGCTTAGTCTGTAACTTGAAAACTATGTACCGTATGGCCCTATAAACTGTGTTGGGATGAAAGCTAGCCACTTTGAGCAATGTGGGAAGTGCTGGGGCAGTTTGGGACAACAGGGCCAAAATGTCACTTTCACAGTCCCAAAGTGCCATTTTCACAGTAAAAAGGCCTGGTTCACTTTTGCTTAGCTTAGTCTGTAACTTGAAAACTATGTACCGTATGGCCCTATAAACTGTGTTGGGATGAAAGCTAGCCACTTTGAGCAATGTGGGAAGTGCTGGGGCAGTTTGGGACAACAGGGCCAAAATGTCACTTTCACAGTCCCAAAGTGCCGTTTTCACAGTAAAAAAAAAAAGATTCATTTTGCTTAGCTTAGTCTGTAACTTGAAAACTATGTACCGTATGGCCCTATAAACTGTGTTGGGATGAAAGCTAGCCACTTTGAGCAATGTGGGAAGTGCTGGGGCAGTTTGGGACAACAGGGCCAAAATGTCACTTTCACAGTCCCAAAGTGCCATTTTCACAGTAAAAAGGCCTGGTTCACTTTTGCTTAGCTTAGTCTGTAACTTGAAAACTATGTACCGTATGGCCCTATAAACTGTGTTGGGATGAAAGCTAGCCACTTTGAGCAATGTGGGAAGTGCTGGGGCAGTTTGGGACAACAGGGCCAAAATGTCACTTTCACAGTCCCAAAGTGCCATTTTCACAGTAAAAAGGCCTGGTTCACTTTTGCTTAGCTTAGTCTGTAACTTGAAAACTATGTACCGTATGGCCCTATAAACTGTGTTGGGATGAAAGCTAGCCACTTTGAGCAGTGTGGGAAGTGCTGGGGCAGTTTGGGACAACAGGGCCAAAATGTCACTTTCACAGTCCCAAAGTGCCATTTTCACAGTAAAAAGGCCTGGTTCACTTTTGCTTAGCTTAGTCTGTAACTTGAAAACTATGTACCGTATGGCCCTATAAACTGTGTTGGGATGAAAGCTAGCCACTTTGAGCATTGTGGCAAGAGCTGGGGCAGTTTGGGACAACAGGGAACGAACAGGGCCAAAATGTCACTTTCACAGTCCCAAAGTGCCATTTTCACAGTAAAAAGGCCTGGTTCACTTTTGCTTAGCTTAGTCTGTAACTTGAAAACTATGTACCGTATGGCCCTATAAACTGTGTTGGGATGAAAGCTAGCCACTTTGAGCAATGTGGGAAGTGCTGGGGCAGTTTGGGACAACAGGGCCAAAATGTCACTTTCACAGTCCCAAAGTGCCATTTTCACAGTAAAAAGGCCTGGTTCACTTTTGCTTAGCTTAGTCTGTAACTTGAAAACTATGTACCGTATGGCCCTATAAACTGTGTTGGGATGAAAGCTAGCCACTTTGAGCATTGTGGCAAGAGCTGGGGCAGTTTGGGACAACAGGAACGAACAGGGCCAAAATGTCACTTTCACAGTCCCAAAGTGCCATTTTCACAGTAAAAAGGCCTGGTTCACTTTTGCTTAGCTTAGTCTGTAACTTGAAAACTATGTACCGTATGGCCCTATAAACTGTGTTGGGATGAAAGCTAGCCACTTTGAGCAATGTGGGAAGTGCTGGGGCAGTTTGGGACAACAGGGCCAAAATGTCACTTTCACAGTCCCAAAGTGCCATTTTCACAGTAAAAAGGCCTGGTTCACTTTTGCTTAGCTTAGTCTGTAACTTGAAAACTATGTACCGTATGGCCCTATAAACTGTGTTGGGATGAAAGCTAGCCACTTTGAGCAATGTGGGAAGTGCTGGGGCAGTTTGGGACAACAGGGCCAAAATGTCACTTTCACAGTCCCAAAGTGCCGTTTTCACAGTAAAAAAAAAAGATTAATTTTGCTTAGCTTAGTCTGTAACTTGAAAACTATGTACCGTATGGCCCTATAAACTGTGTTGGGATGAAAGCTAGCCACTTTGAGCAATGTGGGAAGTGCTGGGGCAGTTTGGGACAACAGGGCCAAAATGTCACTTTCACAGTCCCAAAGTGCCATTTTCACAGTAAAAAGGCCTGGTTCACTTTTGCTTAGCTTAGTCTGTAACTTGAAAACTATGTACCGTATGGCCCTATAAACTGTGTTGGGATGAAAGCTAGCCACTTTGAGCAATGTGGGAAGTGCTGGGGCAGTTTGGGACAACAGGGCCAAAATGTCACTTTCACAGTCCCAAAGTGCCATTTTCACAGTAAAAAGGCCTGGTTCACTTTTGCTTAGCTTAGTCTGTAACTTGAAAACTATGTACCGTATGGCCCTATAAACTGTGTTGGGATGAAAGCTAGCCACTTTGAGCAATGTGGGAAGTGCTGGGGCAGTTTGGGACAACAGGGCCAAAATGTCACTTTCACAGTCCCAAAGTGCCATTTTCACAGTAAAAAAAAAACAGATTCATTTTGCTTAGCTTAGTCTGTAACTTGAAAACTATGTACCGTATGGCCCTATAAACTGTGTTGGGATGAAAGCTAGCCACTTTGAGCAATGTGGGAAGTGCTGGGGCAGTTTGGGACAACAGGGCCAAAATGTCACTTTCACAGTCCCAAAGTGCCATTTTCACAGTAAAAAGGCCTGGTTCACTTTTGCTTAGCTTAGTCTGTAACTTGAAAACTATGTACCGTATGGCCCTATAAACTGTGTTGGGATGAAAGCTAGCCACTTTGAGCAATGTGGGAAGTGCTGGGGCAGTTTGGGACAACAGGGCCAAAATGTCACTTTCACAGTCCCAAAGTGCCATTTTCACAGTAAAAAAAAACAGATTCATTTTGCTTAGCTTAGTCTGTAACTTGAAAACTATGTACCGTATGGCCCTATAAACTGTGTTGGGATGAAAGCTAGCCACTTTGAGCAATGTGGGAAGTGCTGGGGCAGTTTGGGACAACAGGGCCAAAATGTCACTTTCACAGTCCCAAAGTGCCGTTTTCACAGTAAAAAAAAAAAGATTCATTTTGCTTAGCTTTGTCTGTAACTTGAAAACTATGTACCGTATGGCCCTATAAACTGTGTTGGGATGAAAGCTAGCCACTTTGAGCAATGTGGGAAGTGCTGGGGCAGTTTGGGACAACAGGGCCAAAATGTCACTTTCACAGTCCCAAAGTGCCATTTTCACAGTAAAAAGGCCTGGTTCACTTTTGCTTAGCTTAGTCTGTAACTTGAAAACTATGTACCGTATGGCCCTATAAACTGTGTTGGGATGAAAGCTAGCCACTTTGAGCAATGTGGGAAGTGCTGGGGCAGTTTGGGACAACAGGGCCAAAATGTCACTTTCACAGTCCCAAAGTGCCATTTTCACAGTAAAAAGGCCTGGTTCACTTTTGCTTAGCTTAGTCTGTAACTTGAAAACTATGTACCGTATGGCCCTATAAACTGTGTTGGGATGAAAGCTAGCCACTTTGAGCATTGTGGCAAGAGCTGGGGCAGTTTGGGACAACAGGGAACGAACAGGGCCAAAATGTCACTTTCACAGTCCCAAAGTGCCATTTTCACAGTAAAAAGGCCTGGTTCACTTTTGCTTAGCTTAGTCTGTAACTTGAAAACTATGTACCGTATGGCCCTATAAACTGTGTTGGGATGAAAGCTAGCCACTTTGAGCAATGTGGGAAGTGCTGGGGCAGTTTGGGACAACAGGGCCAAAATGTCACTTTCACAGTCCCAAAGTGCCGTTTTCACAGTAAAAAAAAAAGATTAATTTTGCTTAGCTTAGTCTGTAACTTGAAAACTATGTACCGTATGGCCCTATAAACTGTGTTGGGATGAAAGCTAGCCACTTTGAGCAATGTGGGAAGTGCTGGGGCAGTTTGGGACAACAGGGCCAAAATGTCACTTTCACAGTCCCAAAGTGCCATTTTCACAGTAAAAAGGCCTGGTTCACTTTTGCTTAGCTTAGTCTGTAACTTGAAAACTATGTACCGTATGGCCCTATAAACTGTGTTGGGATGAAAGCTAGCCACTTTGAGCAATGTGGAAAGTGCTGGGGCAGTTTGGGACAACAGGGCCAAAATGTCACTTTCACAGTCCCAAAGTGCCATTTTCACAGTAAAAAGGCCTGGTTCACTTTTGCTTAGCTTAGTCTGTAACTTGAAAACTATGTACCGTATGGCCCTATAAACTGTGTTGGGATGAAAGCTAGCCACTTTGAGCAATGTGGGAAGTGCTGGGGCAGTTTGGGACAACAGGGCCAAAATGTCACTTTCACAGTCCCAAAGTGCCATTTTCACAGTAAAAAGGCCTGGTTCACTTTTGCTTAGCTTAGTCTGTAACTTGAAAACTATGTACCGTATGGCCCTATAAACTGTGTTGGGATGAAAGCTAGCCACTTTGAGCAGTGTGGGAAGTGCTGGGGCAGTTTGGGACAACAGGGCCAAAATGTCACTTTCACAGTCCCAAAGTGCCATTTTCACAGTAAAAAGGCCTGGTTCACTTTTGCTTAGCTTAGTCTGTAACTTGAAAACTATGTACCGTATGGCCCTATAAACTGTGTTGGGATGAAAGCTAGCCACTTTGAGCATTGTGGCAAGAGCTGGGGCAGTTTGGGACAACAGGGAACGAACAGGGCCAAAATGTCACTTTCACAGTCCCAAAGTGCCATTTTCACAGTAAAAAGGCCTGGTTCACTTTTGCTTAGCTTAGTCTGTAACTTGAAAACTATGTACCGTATGGCCCTATAAACTGTGTTGGGATGAAAGCTAGCCACTTTGAGCAGTGTGGGAAGTGCTGGCGCAGTTTGGGACAACAGGGCCAAAATGTCACTTTCACAGTCCCAAAGTGCCATTTTCACAGTAAAAAGGCCTGGTTCACTTTTGCTTAGCTTAGTCTGTAACTTGAAAACTATGTACCGTATGGCCCTATAAACTGTGTTGGGATGAAAGCTAGCCACTTTGAGCATTGTGGCAAGAGCTGGGGCAGTTTGGGACAACAGGGAACGAACAGGGCCAAAATGTCACTTTCACAGTCCCAAAGTGCCATTTTCACAGTAAAAAGGCCTGGTTCACTTTTGCTTAGCTTAGTCTGTAACTTGAAAACTATGTACCGTATGGCCCTATAAACTGTGTTGGGATGAAAGCTAGCCACTTTGAGCAATGTGGGAAGTGCTGGGGCAGTTTGGGACAACAGGGCCAAAATGGCACTTTCACAGTCCCAAAGTGCCATTTTCACAGTAAAAAAAAACAGATTCATTTTGCTTAGCTTAGTCTGTAACTTGAAAACTATGTACCGTATGGCCCTATAAACTGTGTTGGGATGAAAGCTAGCCACTTTGAGCAATGTGGGAAGTGCTGGGGCAGTTTGGGACAACAGGGCCAAAATGTCACTTTCACAGTCCCAAAGTGCCGTTTTCACAGTAAAAAAAAAAAGATTCATTTTGCTTAGCTTTGTCTGTAACTTGAAAACTATGTACCGTATGGCCCTATAAACTGTGTTGGGATGAAAGCTAGCCACTTTGAGCAATGTGGGAAGTGCTGGGGCAGTTTGGGACAACAGGGCCAAAATGTCACTTTCACAGTCCCAAAGTGCCATTTTCACAGTAAAAAGGCCTGGTTCACTTTTGCTTAGCTTAGTCTGTAACTTGAAAACTATGTACCGTATGGCCCTATAAACTGTGTTGGGATGAAAGCTAGCCACTTTGAGCAATGTGGGAAGTGCTGGGGCAGTTTGGGACAACAGGGCCAAAATGTCACTTTCACAGTCCCAAAGTGCCATTTTCACAGTAAAAAGGCCTGGTTCACTTTTGCTTAGCTTAGTCTGTAACTTGAAAACTATGTACCGTATGGCCCTATAAACTGTGTTGGGATGAAAGCTAGCCACTTTGAGCATTGTGGCAAGAGCTGGGGCAGTTTGGGACAACAGGGAACGAACAGGGCCAAAATGTCACTTTCACAGTCCCAAAGTGCCATTTTCACAGTAAAAAGGCCTGGTTCACTTTTGCTTAGCTTAGTCTGTAACTTGAAAACTATGTACCGTATGGCCCTATAAACTGTGTTGGGATGAAAGCTAGCCACTTTGAGCAATGTGGGAAGTGCTGGGGCAGTTTGGGACAACAGGGCCAAAATGTCACTTTCACAGTCCCAAAGTGCCATTTTCACAGTAAAAAGGCCTGGTTCACTTTTGCTTAGCTTAGTCTGTAACTTGAAAACTATGTACCGTATGGCCCTATAAACTGTGTTGGGATGAAAGCTAGCCACTTTGAGCAATGTGGGAAGTGCTGGGGCAGTTTGGGACAACAGGGCCAAAATGTCACTTTCACAGTCCCAAAGTGCCATTTTCACAGTAAAAAGGCCTGGTTCACTTTTGCTTAGCTTAGTCTGTAACTTGAAAACTATGTACCGTATGGCCCTATAAACTGTGTTGGGATGAAAGCTAGCCACTTTGAGCAATGTGGGAAGTGCTGGGGCAGTTTGGGACAACAGGGCCAAAATGTCACTTTCACAGTCCCAAAGTGCCATTTTCACAGTAAAAAGGCCTGGTTCACTTTTGCTTAGCTTAGTCTGTAACTTGAAAACTATGTACCGTATGGCCCTATAAACTGTGTTGGGATGAAAGCTAGCCACTTTGAGCAATGTGGGAAGTGCTGGGGCAGTTTGGGACAACAGGGCCAAAATGTCACTTTCACAGTCCCAAAGTGCCGTTTTCACAGTAAAAAAAAAAAGATTCATTTTGCTTAGCTTAGTCTGTAACTTGAAAACTATGTACCGTATGGCCCTATAAACTGTGTTGGGATGAAAGCTAGCCACTTTGAGCAATGTGGGAAGTGCTGGGGCAGTTTGGGACAACAGGGCCAAAATGTCACTTTCACAGTCCCAAAGTGCCATTTTCACAGTAAAAAGGCCTGGTTCACTTTTGCTTAGCTTAGTCTGTAACTTGAAAACTATGTACCGTATGGCCCTATAAACTGTGTTGGGATGAAAGCTAGCCACTTTGAGCAATGTGGGAAGTGCTGGGGCAGTTTGGGACAACAGGGCCAAAATGTCACTTTCACAGTCCCAAAGTGCCATTTTCACAGTAAAAAGGCCTGGTTCACTTTTGCTTAGCTTAGTCTGTAACTTGAAAACTATGTACCGTATGGCCCTATAAACTGTGTTGGGATGAAAGCTAGCCACTTTGAGCAGTGTGGGAAGTGCTGGGGCAGTTTGGGACAACAGGGCCAAAATGTCACTTTCACAGTCCCAAAGTGCCATTTTCACAGTAAAAAGGCCTGGTTCACTTTTGCTTAGCTTAGTCTGTAACTTGAAAACTATGTACCGTATGGCCCTATAAACTGTGTTGGGATGAAAGCTAGCCACTTTGAGCATTGTGGCAAGAGCTGGGGCAGTTTGGGACAACAGGGAACGAACAGGGCCAAAATGTCACTTTCACAGTCCCAAAGTGCCATTTTCACAGTAAAAAGGCCTGGTTCACTTTTGCTTAGCTTAGTCTGTAACTTGAAAACTATGTACCGTATGGCCCTATAAACTGTGTTGGGATGAAAGCTAGCCACTTTGAGCAATGTGGGAAGTGCTGGGGCAGTTTGGGACAACAGGGCCAAAATGTCACTTTCACAGTCCCAAAGTGCCATTTTCACAGTAAAAAGGCCTGGTTCACTTTTGCTTAGCTTAGTCTGTAACTTGAAAACTATGTACCGTATGGCCCTATAAACTGTGTTGGGATGAAAGCTAGCCACTTTGAGCAATGTGGGAAGTGCTGGGGCAGTTTGGGACAACAGGGCCAAAATGTCACTTTCACAGTCCCAAAGTGCCATTTTCACAGTAAAAAGGCCTGGTTCACTTTTGCTTAGCTTAGTCTGTAACTTGAAAACTATGTACCGTATGGCCCTATAAACTGTGTTGGGATGAAAGCTAGCCACTTTGAGCAATGTGGGAAGTGCTGGGGCAGTTTGGGACAACAGGGCCAAAATGTCACTTTCACAGTCCCAAAGTGCCGTTTTCACAGTAAAAAAAAAAGATTAATTTTGCTTAGCTTAGTCTGTAACTTGAAAACTATGTACCGTATGGCCCTATAAACTGTGTTGGGATGAAAGCTAGCCACTTTGAGCAATGTGGGAAGTGCTGGGGCAGTTTGGGACAACAGGGCCAAAATGTCACTTTCACAGTCCCAAAGTGCCATTTTCACAGTAAAAAGGCCTGGTTCACTTTTGCTTAGCTTAGTCTGTAACTTGAAAACTATGTACCGTATGGCCCTATAAACTGTGTTGGGATGAAAGCTAGCCACTTTGAGCATTGTGGCAAGAGCTGGGGCAGTTTGGGACAACAGGGAACGAACAGGGCCAAAATGTCACTTTCACAGTCCCAAAGTGCCATTTTCACAGTAAAAAGGCCTGGTTCACTTTTGCTTAGCTTAGTCTGTAACTTGAAAACTATGTACCGTATGGCCCTATAAACTGTGTTGGGATGAAAGCTAGCCACTTTGAGCAATGTGGGAAGTGCTGGGGCAGTTTGGGACAACAGGGCCAAAATGTCACTTTCACAGTCCCAAAGTGCCATTTTCACAGTAAAAAGGCCTGGTTCACTTTTGCTTAGCTTAGTCTGTAACTTGAAAACTATGTACCGTATGGCCCTATAAACTGTGTTGGGATGAAAGCTAGCCACTTTGAGCAATGTGGGAAGTGCTGGGGCAGTTTGGGACAACAGGGCCAAAATGTCACTTTCACAGTCCCAAAGTGCCGTTTTCACAGTAAAAAAAAAAGATTAATTTTGCTTAGCTTAGTCTGTAACTTGAAAACTATGTACCGTATGGCCCTATAAACTGTGTTGGGATGAAAGCTAGCCACTTTGAGCAATGTGGGAAGTGCTGGGGCAGTTTGGGACAACAGGGCCAAAATGTCACTTTCACAGTCCCAAAGTGCCATTTTCACAGTAAAAAGGCCTGGTTCACTTTTGCTTAGCTTAGTCTGTAACTTGAAAACTATGTACCGTATGGCCCTATAAACTGTGTTGGGATGAAAGCTAGCCACTTTGAGCAATGTGGGAAGTGCTGGGGCAGTTTGGGACAACAGGGCCAAAATGTCACTTTCACAGTCCCAAAGTGCCATTTTCACAGTAAAAAGGCCTGGTTCACTTTTGCTTAGCTTAGTCTGTAACTTGAAAACTATGTACCGTATGGCCCTATAAACTGTGTTGGGATGAAAGCTAGCCACTTTGAGCAATGTGGGAAGTGCTGGGGCAGTTTGGGACAACAGGGCCAAAATGTCACTTTCACAGTCCCAAAGTGCCATTTTCACAGTAAAAAAAAAACAGATTCATTTTGCTTAGCTTAGTCTGTAACTTGAAAACTATGTACCGTATGGCCCTATAAACTGTGTTGGGATGAAAGCTAGCCACTTTGAGCAATGTGGGAAGTGCTGGGGCAGTTTGGGACAACAGGGCCAAAATGTCACTTTCACAGTCCCAAAGTGCCATTTTCACAGTAAAAAGGCCTGGTTCACTTTTGCTTAGCTTAGTCTGTAACTTGAAAACTATGTACCGTATGGCCCTATAAACTGTGTTGGGATGAAAGCTAGCCACTTTGAGCAATGTGGGAAGTGCTGGGGCAGTTTGGGACAACAGGGCCAAAATGTCACTTTCACAGTCCCAAAGTGCCATTTTCACAGTAAAAAAAAACAGATTCATTTTGCTTAGCTTAGTCTGTAACTTGAAAACTATGTACCGTATGGCCCTATAAACTGTGTTGGGATGAAAGCTAGCCACTTTGAGCAATGTGGGAAGTGCTGGGGCAGTTTGGGACAACAGGGCCAAAATGTCACTTTCACAGTCCCAAAGTGCCGTTTTCACAGTAAAAAAAAAAAGATTCATTTTGCTTAGCTTTGTCTGTAACTTGAAAACTATGTACCGTATGGCCCTATAAACTGTGTTGGGATGAAAGCTAGCCACTTTGAGCAATGTGGGAAGTGCTGGGGCAGTTTGGGACAACAGGGCCAAAATGTCACTTTCACAGTCCCAAAGTGCCATTTTCACAGTAAAAAGGCCTGGTTCACTTTTGCTTAGCTTAGTCTGTAACTTGAAAACTATGTACCGTATGGCCCTATAAACTGTGTTGGGATGAAAGCTAGCCACTTTGAGCAATGTGGGAAGTGCTGGGGCAGTTTGGGACAACAGGGCCAAAATGTCACTTTCACAGTCCCAAAGTGCCATTTTCACAGTAAAAAGGCCTGGTTCACTTTTGCTTAGCTTAGTCTGTAACTTGAAAACTATGTACCGTATGGCCCTATAAACTGTGTTGGGATGAAAGCTAGCCACTTTGAGCATTGTGGCAAGAGCTGGGGCAGTTTGGGACAACAGGGAACGAACAGGGCCAAAATGTCACTTTCACAGTCCCAAAGTGCCATTTTCACAGTAAAAAGGCCTGGTTCACTTTTGCTTAGCTTAGTCTGTAACTTGAAAACTATGTACCGTATGGCCCTATAAACTGTGTTGGGATGAAAGCTAGCCACTTTGAGCAATGTGGAAAGTGCTGGGGCAGTTTGGGACAACAGGGCCAAAATGTCACTTTCACAGTCCCAAAGTGCCATTTTCACAGTAAAAAGGCCTGGTTCACTTTTGCTTAGCTTAGTCTGTAACTTGAAAACTATGTACCGTATGGCCCTATAAACTGTGTTGGGATGAAAGCTAGCCACTTTGAGCAATGTGGGAAGTGCTGGGGCAGTTTGGGACAACAGGGCCAAAATGTCACTTTCACAGTCCCAAAGTGCCATTTTCACAGTAAAAAGGCCTGGTTCACTTTTGCTTAGCTTAGTCTGTAACTTGAAAACTATGTACCGTATGGCCCTATAAACTGTGTTGGGATGAAAGCTAGCCACTTTGAGCATTGTGGCAAGAGCTGGGGCAGTTTGGGACAACAGGAACGAACAGGCCAAAATGTCACTTTCACAGTCCCAAAGTGCCATTTTCACAGTAAAAAGGCCTGGTTCACTTTTGCTTAGCTTAGTCTGTAACTTGAAAACTATGTACCGTATGGCCCTATAAACTGTGTTGGGATGAAAGCTAGCCACTTTGAGCAATGTGGGAAGTGCTGGGGCAGTTTGGGACAACAGGGCCAAAATGTCACTTTCACAGTCCCAAAGTGCCATTTTCACAGTAAAAAGGCCTGGTTCACTTTTGCTTAGCTTAGTCTGTAACTTGAAAACTATGTACCGTATGGCCCTATAAACTGTGTTGGGATGAAAGCTAGCCACTTTGAGCAATGTGGGAAGTGCTGGGGCAGTTTGGGACAACAGGGCCAAAATGTCACTTT
>NW_027665412.1:0-29067 GCF_963924005.1 Protomyctophum bolini | reverse complement strand
GTATAATATTAAAGTATATTATTAAAGTATATTATTAAACTATATTATTAAGTATATTATTAAGTATATTATTAAAGTATATTATTAAAGTATATTATTAACTATATTATTAAAGTATATTATTAAGTATATTATTCAACTATTATTAAAGTATATTATTAAAGTATATTATTAAACTATATTATTAACTATATTATTAAAGTATATTATTAAAGTATATTATTAAACTATATTATTAAACTATATTATTAAAGTATATTATTAATCTATATTATTAAACTATATTATTAAAGTATATTATTAAGTATCTTATTAAACTATATTATTAAACTATATTATTAAGTATATTATTAAGTATATTAAAGTATATTAAAGTATATTATTAAAGTATATTATTAAAGTATATTATTAAAGTATATTATTAAGTATATTATTAAGTATATTATTAAAGTATATTATTAAAGTATATTATAAAGTATATTATTAAGTATATTATTAAGTATATTATTAAAGTATATTATTAAAAGTATATTATAAACTATATTATTAAAGTATATTATTAAAGTATATTATTCAACTATATTATTAAAGTATATTATTAAACTATATTATTAAACTATATTATTAAAGTATATTATTCAAGTATATTATTAAGTATATTATTAAAGTAATTATTAAACTATATTATTAAAGTATATTATTAAACTATATTATTAAAGTATATTATTAAGTGTATTATTAAACTATATTATTAAACTATATTATTAAGTATATTATTAAGTATATTAAAGTATATTATTAAAGTATATTATTAAAGTATATTATTAAAGTATATTAATAAAGTATATTATTAAAGTATATTATTAAGTATATTATTAAGTATATTATTAAAGTATATTATTAAAGTATATTATTAAAGTATATTATTAAAGTATATTTTTAAGTATATTATTAAGTATATTATTAAACTATATTATTAAGTATATTATTAAACTATATTATTAAACTATATTATTAAAATATATAATTAAACTATATTATTAAACTATATTATTAAGTATATATTAAAGTATATTATTAAAGTATATTATTAAAGTATATTATTAAAGTATATTATTAAAGTATATTATTAAAGTATATTATTAAAGTATATTATTAAAGTATATTATTAAACTATATTATTAAAGTATATTAATAAACTATATTATTAAACTATATTATTAAAGTATATTATTAAGTATATTATTAAACTATATTATTAAAGTATATTATTAAAGTATATTATTAAAGTATATTATTAAAGTATATTATTAAAGTATATTATTAAAGTATATTATTAAACTATATTATTAAGTATATTATTAAGTATATTATTAACTATATTATTAAAGTATATTATTAAGTATATTATTAAAGTATATTATTAAAGTATATTATTAACTATATTATTAAAGTATATTATTAAAGTATAATATTAAAGTATATTATTAAAGTATATTATTAAAGTATATTATTAAACTATATTATTAAGTATATTATTAAGTATATTATTAAACTATATTATTAAGTATATTATTAAACTATATTATTAAAGTATATTATTAAACTATATTATTAAACTATATTTTTCAACTATATTATTCAACTATATTATTAAAGTATATTATTAAACTATATTATTAAACTATATTATTAAACTATATTATTAAGTATATTATTAAACTATATTATTAAAGTATATTATTAAGTATATTATTAAAGTATATTATTAAAGTATATTATTAAAGTATATTATTAAACTATATTATTAAACTATATTATTAAACTATATTATTAAACTATATTATTAAACTATATTAATAAACTATATTATAAACTATATTATTAAAGTATATTATTAAGTATATTATTAAACTATATTATTAAAGTATATTATTAAAGTATATTATTAAAGTATATTATTAAAGTATATTATTAAAGTATATTATTAAAGTATATTATTAAGTATATTATTAAAGTATATTATTAAAGTATATTATTAAAGTATATTATTAAGTATATTATTAAAGTATATTATTCAACTATATTATTCAACTATATTATTCAATATATTATTAAGTATATTATTAAAGTATATTATTAAAGTATATTATTAAAGTATATTATTAAAGTATATTAATAAACTATATTATTAAAGTATATTATTAAAGTATATTATTAAGTATATTATTAAAGTATATTATTAAGTATATTATTAAAGTATATTATTAAAGTATATTATTAAAGTATATTATTAAGTATATTATTAAAGTATATTATTAAAGTATATTATTAAAGTATATTATTAAGTATATTATTAAAGTATATTATTCAACTATATTATTCAACTATATTATTCAAACTATATTATTAAAGTATATTATTAAAGTATATTTTTAAACTATATTATTAAGTATATTATTAAGTATATTATTAAAGTATATTATTAAACTATATTATTAAACTATATTATTAAACTATATTATTAAGTATATTATTAAACTATATTATTAAACTATATTATTAAGTATATTATTAAAGTATATTATTAAAGTATATTATTAAAGTATATTATTAAAGTATATTAATAAAGTATATTATTAAACTATATTATTAAACTATATTATTAAACTATATTAATAAAGTATATTAATAAACTATATTATAAAGTATATTATTAAACTATATTATTAAACTATATTATTAAACTATATTATTAAACTATATTATTAAACTATATTATTAAACTATATTATTAAACTATAGTATAAGTATATTATTAAAGTATATTATTAAAGTATATTATTAAAGTATATTATTAAACTATATTATTAAACTATATTATTAACTATATTATTAAAGTATATTATTAAAATATATTATTAAAGTATATTATTAAACTATATTATTAAAGTATATTATTAAGTATATTATTATACTATATTATTAAACTATATTATTAAAGTATATTATTCAAGTATATTATTAAAGTATATTATTAAAGTATATTATTAAAGTATATTATTAAACTATATTATTAAACTATATTATTAAAGTATATTATTAAACTATATATTAAACTATATTATAAGTATATTATTAAAGTATATTATTAAACTATATTATTAAACTATATTATTAAGTATATTATTAAGTATATTATTAAAGTATATTATTAAACTATATTATTAACTATATTATTAAAGTATATTATTAAAGTATATTATTCAACTATATTATTAAGTATATTATTAAAGTATATTATTCAAGTATATTATTAAACTATATTATTCAACTATATTATTAAAGTATATTATTAAGTATATTATTAAACTATATTATTAAAGTATATTATTAAAGTATATTATTAAACTATATTATTCAACTATATTATTAAAGTATATTATTAAAGTATATTATTAAAGTATATTATTAAACTATATTATTAAACTATATATTAAACTATATTATTAAAGTATATTATTAAGTATATTATTAAAGTATATTATTAAACTATATTATTAAACTATATTATTAAACTATATTATTAAGTATATTATTAACTATATTATTAAAGTATATTATTAAACTATATTATTAAAGTATATTATTAAACTATATTATTAAAGTATATTATAAAGTATATTATTAAAGTATATTATTAAAGTATATTATTAAACTATATTATTAAACTATATTATTAAACTATAGTATTAAAGTATATTATTAAAGTATATTATTAAAGTATATTATTAAAGTATATTATTAAACTATATTATTAAGTATATTATTAAAGTATATTATTAAAGTATATTATTAAAGTATATTATTAAGTATATATTAAAGTATATTATTAAAGGATATTATTAAAGGATATTATTCAACTATATTATTAAGTATATTATTAAAGTATATTATTAAACTATATTATTAAGTATATTATTAAAGTATATTATTCAACTATATTATTCAACTATATTATTAAAGTATATTATTAAAGTATATTATTAAACTATATTATTAAGTATATTATTAAGTATATTATTAAAGTATATTATTCAACTATATTATTCAACTATATTATTCAACTATATTATTAAAGTATATTATTAAAGTATATTATTAAACTATATTATTAAGTATATTATTAAGTATATTATTAAAGTATATTATTAAACTATATTATTAAGTATATTATTAAAGTATATTATTAAAGTATATTATTCAACTATATTATTAAAGTATATTATTAAAGTATATTATTAACTATATTATTAAGTATATTATTAAGTATATTATTAAAGTATATTATTAAACTATATTATTAAGTATATTATTAAAGTATATTATTAAAGTATATTATTAAAGTATATTATTAAAGTATATTATTAAAGTATATTATTAAAGTATATTATTAAAGTATATTATTAAGTATATTATTAAACTATATTATTAAAGTATATTATTAAAGTATATTATTAAAGTATATTATTAAAGTATATTATTAAACTATATTATTAAACTATATTATGAAGTATATTATTAAACTATATTATTAAACTATATTATTAAACTATATATTAAGTATATTATTAAGTATATTATTAAACTATATTATTAAACTATATTATTAAACTATATTATTAAACTATATTATTAAAGTATATTATTTAACTATATTATTCAACTATATTATTCAACTATATTATGAAGTATATTATTAAACTATATTATTAAACTATATTATTAAACTATATTATTAAGTATTTATTAAAGTATATATTAAACTATATTATTCAACTATATTATGAAGTATATTATTAAACTATATTAATAAACTATATTATTAAAGTATATTATTAAACTATATTATTCAACTATATTATGAAGTATATTATTAAACTATATTATTAAACTATATTAAAACTATATTATTAAAGTATATTTTTAAAGTATATTATTAAAGTATATTAATAAAGTATATTATTAAGTATATTATTAAACTATATTATTAAAGTATATTATTAAAGTATATTATTAAAGTATATTATTAAACTATATTATTCAACTATATTATGAAGTATATTATTAAACTATATTATTAAACTATATTATTAAACTATATTATTAAGTATATATTAAAGTATATTATTAAGTATATTATTAAACTATATTATTAAACTATATTATTAAAGTATATTATTAAACTATATTATTAAACTATATTATTAAAGTATATTATTAAACTATATTATTAAAGTATATTATTAAACTATATTATTAAGTATATTATAAAGTATATTATTAAAGTATATTATTCAAGTATATTATTAAAGTATATTATTAAACTATATTATTCAACTATATTATGAAGTATATTATTAAACTATATTATTAAACTATATTATTAAAGTATATTATTAAAGTATATTATTAAAGTATATTATTAAGTATATTATTAAACTATATATTAAACTATATTATTAAACTATATTATTAAACTATATTATAAAGTATATTATTAAACTATATTATTAAAGTATATTATTAAACTATATTATTAAAGTATATTATAAAGTATATTATTAAAGTATATTATTAAGTATATTATTAACTATATTATTAAAACTATATTATTAAACTATATTATTAAACTATATTATTAAACTATAGTATAAAGTATATTATTAAAGTATATTATTAAAGTATATTATTAAAGTATATTATTAAACTATATTATTAAGTATATTATTAAAGTATATTATTAAAGTATATTATTAAACTATATTATTAAGTATATTATTAAAGTATATTATTAAAGGATATTATTAAAGGATATTATTCAACTATATTATTAGTATATTATTAAAGTATATTATTAAACTATATTATTAAGTATATTATTAAAGTAATTATTCAACTATATTATTCAACTATATTATTAAAGTATATTATTAAAGTATATTTTTAAAGTATATTATTAAGTATATTATTAAGTATATTATTAAAGTATATTATTCAACTATATTATTCAACTATATTATTCAACTATATTATTAAAGTATATTATTAAAGTATATTATTAAACTATATTATTAAGTATATTATTAAGTATATTATTAAAGTATATTATTAACTATATTATTAAGTATATTATTAAAGTATATTATTCAAGTATATTATTAAAGTATATTATTGAAGTATATTATTAAAGTATATTATTCAAGTATATTATTAAAGTATATTATTAAAGTATATTATTAAGTATATTATTAAAGTATATTATTAAGTATATTATTAAGTATATTATTAAAGTATATTATTAAAGTATATATTAAAGTATATTATTAAGTATATTATTAAACTATATTATTCAACTATATTATGAAGTATATTATTAAACTATATTATTAAACTATATTATTAAACTATATTATTAAGTATATTATTAAGTATATTATTAAACTATATTATTAAACTATATTATTAAGTATATTATTAAAGTATATTATTAAAGTATATTATTAAAGTATATTATTAAACTATATTATTCAACTATAATATGAAGTATATTATTAAACTATATTATTAAACTATATTATTAAAGCTATATTATTAAAGCTATATTATTAAACTATATTATTAAGTATATTATTAAGTATATTATTAATATATATTAAACTATATTATTAAACTATATTATTAAAGTATATTATTAAAGTATATTATTAAAGTATATTATTAAACTATATTATTCAACTATATTATGAAGTATATTATTAAACTATATTATTAAACTATATTATTAAACTATATTATTAAGTATATTATTAACTATATTATTAAACTATATTATTAAACTATATTATTAAAGTATATTATTAAGTATATTATTAAACTATATTATTCAACTATATTATGAAGTATATATTAAACTATATTATTAAACTATATTAATAAACTATATTATTAAAGTATATTTTTAAAGTATATTATTAAAGTATATTATTAAAGTATATTATTAAGTATATTATTAAACTATATTATTAAAGTATATTTTTAAAGTATATTATTAAGTATATTATTAAGTATATTATTAAAGTATATTATTCAACTATATATTCAACTATATTATTCAACTATATATAAGTATATTATTAAGTATATATTAAACTATATTATTAAGTATATTATTAAGTATATTATTAAAGTATATTATTAAACTATATTATTAAGTATATTATTAAAGTATATTATTCAAGTATATTATTAAAGTATATATTGAAGTATATTATTAAAGTATATTATTCAAGTATATTATTAAAGTATATTATTAAAGTATATTATTAAGATATTATTAAAGTATATTATTAAACTATATTATAAAAGTATATTATTAAAGTATATTATTAAAGTATATTATTAAAGTATATTATTAAACTATATTATTAAACTATATTATTAAGTATATTATTAAAGTATATTATTAAACTATATTATTAAACTATATTATTAAAGTATATTATTAAAGTATATTATTAAACTATATTATTAAACTATATTATTAAGTATATTATTAAACTATATTATTAAAGTATATTATTAAACTATATTATTAAACTATATTATAACTATATTATTAAAGTATATTATTAAACTATATTATTAAACTATATTATTAAAGTATATTATTAAAGTATATTATTAACTATATTAAGTATTATTAAGTATATTATTAAACTATATTATTAAAGTATATTATTAAGTATATTATTAAACTATATTATTAAAGTATATTATTAAAGTATATTATTAAACTATATTATTAAGTATATTATTAAAGTATATTATTAAACTATATTATTAAACTATATTATTAAGTATATTATTAAGTATATTATTAAAGTATATTATTAAACTATATTGTTAAGTATATTATTAAACTATATTATTAAACTATATTATTAAAGTATATTATTCAAGTATATTATTAAAGTATATTATTAAAGTATATTATTAAACTATATTATTAAGTATATTATTAAGTATATTATTAAACTATATTATTAAAGTATATTATTAAGTATATTATTAAACTATATTATTAAAGTATATTATTAAACTATATTATTAAAGTATATTATTAAAGTATATTATTAAAGTATATTATTAAAGTATATTATTAAACTATATTATTAAACTATATTATTAAGTATATTATTAAGTATATTATTAAACTATATATTAAACTATATTATTAAGTATATTATTAACTATATTATTAAGTATATTATTAAACTATATTATTAAACTATATTATTCAATATATTATTAAAGTATATTATTAAAGTATATTATTAAAGTATATTATTAAAGTATATTATTAAACTATATTATTAAGTATATTATTAAACTATATTATTAAAGTATATTATTAAACTATATTATTAAAGTATATTATTAAACTATATTATTAAACTATATTATTAAACTATATTATTAAAGTATATTATTAAACTATATTATTAAACTATATTATTAAACTATATTATTAAGTATATTATTAAAGTATATTATTAAAGTATATTATTAAAGTATATTATTAAACTATATTATTAAACTATATTATTAAACTATATTATTAAACTATATTATTAAAGTATATTATTAAAGTATATTATTAAACTATATTATTAAACTATATTATTAAACTATATTATTAAAGTATATTATTAAGTATATTATTAAAGTATATTATTAAACTTTATTATTAAGTATATATTAAAGTATATTATTAAGTATATTATTAAAGTATATTATTAAAGTATATTATTAAAGTATATTATTAAAGATATTAAGTATATATTAAAGTATATTATTAAACTATATTATTAAGTATATTATTAAACTATATTATTAAACTATATTATTAAGTATATTATTAAACTATATTATTAAAGTATATTAATAAACTATATTATTAAAGTATATTTTAAAGTATATTATTAAAGTATATTATTAAGTATATTATTAAACTATATTATTAAACTATATTATTAAAGTATATTATTAAAGTATATTATTAAAGTATATTATTAAAGTATATTATTAAACTATATTATTAAGTATATTATTAAACTATATTATTAAACTATATTATTAACTATATTATTAAGTATATTATTAAGTATATTATTAAACTATATTATTAAAGTATATTAATAAACTATATTATTAAAGTATATTTTAAAGTATATTATTAAAGTATATTATTAAGTATATTATTAAACTATATTATTAAACTATATTATTAAACTATATTATTAAAGTATATTATTAAAGTATATTATTAAAGTATATTATTAAACTATATTATTAAACTATATTATTAAACTATATTATTAAAGTATATTATTAAAGTATATTATTAAAGTATATATTAAAGTATATTATTAAAGTATATTATTAAAGTATATTATTAAGTATATTATTAAAGTATATTATTAAGTATATTATTAAGTATATTATTAAACTATATTATTAAACTATATTATTAAAGTATATTATTAAAGTATATTATTAAAGTATATTATTAAACTATATTATTAAGTATATTATTAAAGTATATTATTAAACTATATTATTAAACTATATTATTTAAGTATATTATTAAGTATATTATAAACTATATTATTAAACTATATTATTAAGTAAATTATAAAGTATATTATTAAACGTATATTATTAAAGTATATTATTCAACTATATTATTAAAGTATATTATTAAAGTATATTATTAAACTATATTATTAAACTATATTATTAAACTATATTATTAAACTATATTATTAAAGTATATTATTAAGTATATTATTAAGTATATTAACTATATTATTAAACTATATTATTAAGTATATTATTAAAGTATATTATTAAAGTATATTATTAAAGTATATTATTAAGTATATTATTAAGTATATTATTAAACTATATTATTAAAGTATATTATTAAGTATATTATTAAAGTATATTATTAAAGTATATTATTAAAGTATATTATTAAAGTATATTATTAAAGTATATTATTAAAGTATATTATTAAAGTATATTATTAAACTATATTATTAAACTATATTATTAAACTATTATTAAAGTATATAATTAAGTATATTATTAAAGTATATTATTAAACTATATTATTAAGTATATTATTAACTATATTATTAAAGTATATTATTAAGTATATTATTAAGTATATTATTAAACTATATTATTAAAGTATATTAATAAACTATATTATTAAAGTATATTTTAAAGTATATTATTAAAGTATATTATTAAAGTATATTATTAAGTATATTATTAAACTATATTATTAAACTATATTATTAAACTATATTATTAAACTATATTATTAAACTATATTATTAAAGTATATTATTAAACTATATTATTAAACTATATTATTAAAGTATATTATTAAAGTATATTATTAAACTATATTATTAAACTATATTAATAACTATATTATTAAAGTATATTTTTAAAGTATATTATTAAAGTATATTATTAAAGTATATTATTAAAGTATATTATTAAAGTATATTATTAAACTATATTATTAAGTATAATTATTAAACTATATTATTAAACTATATTATTAAACTATATTATTAAGTATATTATTAAGTATATTATTAAACTATATTATTAAACTATATTATTAAGTATATTATTAAAGTATATTATTAAAGTATATTATTAAAGTATATTATTCAACTATATTATTAAAGTATATTATTAAAGTATATTATTAACTATATTATTAAACTATATTAATAAACTATATTATTAAACTATATTATTAAAGTATATTATTAAGTATATTATTAAGTATATTATTAAACTATATTATTAAAGTATATTATTAAGTATATTATTAAAGTATATTATTAAAGTATATTATTAAACGTATATTATTAAGTATATTATTAAGTATATTATTAAACTATATTATTAAAGTATATTATTAAGTATATTATTAAAGTATATTATTAAAGTATATTATTAAAGTATATTATTAAAGTATATTATTAAACTATATTATTAAAGTATATTATTAAAGTATATTATTAAGTATATTATTAAACTATATTATTAAACTATATTATTAAAGTATATTATTAAAGTATATTATTAAAGTATATTATTAAAGTATATTATTAAACTATATTATTAAACTATATTATTAAACTATATTATTAAACTATATTATTAAAGTATATTATTAAGTATATTATTAAACTATATTATAAAGTATATTAATAAACTATATTATTAAAGTATATTATTAAAGTATATTATTAAAGTATATTATTAAAGTATATTATTAAGTATATTATTAAATATATTATTAAACTATATTATTAAACTATATATTAAATATATTATTAAACTATATTATTAAAGTATATTATTAAATATATTATTAAACTATATATTAATTAAAGTATATTATTAAAGTATATTATTAAACTATATTATTAAACTATATTAATAAACTATATTATTAAAGTATATTTTAAAGTATATATTAAAGTATATTATTAAAGTATATTATTAAAGTATATTATTAAGTATATTATAAAACTATATTATTAAGTATTATAACTATATTATTAAACTATATTATTAAACTATATTATTAAGTATATTATTAAGTATATTATTAAACTATATTATTAAGTATATTATTAAAGTATATTATTAAAGTATATTATTAAAGTATATTATTAACTATATTATTAAAGTATATTATTAAAGTATATTATTAAACTATATTATTAAACTATATTATTAAACTATATTATTAAACTATATTATTAAAGTATATTATTAAGTATATTATTAAAGTATATATTAACTATATTATTAAGTATATTATTAAAGTATATTATTAAAGTATATTATTAAAGTATATTATTAAAGTATATTATTAAGTATATTATTAAAGTATATTATTAAACTATATTATTAACTATATTATTAAGTATATTATTAAGTATATTATTAAACTATATTATTAATATATTATTAAGTATATTATTAACTATATTATTAAAGTATATTATTAAAGTATATTATTAAAGTATATATTAAACTATATTATTAAAGTATATTATTAAACTATATTATTAAGTATATTATTAAAGTATATTATTAAACTATATTATTAAGTATATTATTAAACTATATATTAAACTATATTATTAAAGTATATTATTAAGTATATTAAACTATATTATTAAAGTATATTATTAAAGTATATTATTTAACTATATTATTAAGTATATTATTAAACTATATTATTAAACTATATTATTAACTATATTATTAAACTATATTATTAAAGTATATATAAAGTATATTATTAAGTATATTATAAACTATATTATTAAACTATATTATTAAATTATATTATTAAAGTATATTATTAAAGTATATTATTAAAGTATATTATTAAGTATATTATTAAACTATATTATTAAGTATATTATTAAGTATATTATTAAAGTATATTATTAAACTATATTATTAAGTATATTATTAAAGTATATTATTAAAGTATATTATTAAACTATACTTAATAATATACTTTAATAATATACTTTAATAATATAGTTTAATAATATACTTAATAAATATACTTTAATAATATAGTTTAATAATATAGTTTATTAATATAGTTTAATAATATAGTTTAATAATATAGTTTAATATATACTTTAATAATATACTTTAATAATATACTTTAATAATATACTTTAATAATATACTTAATAATATACTTAATAATATACTTTAATAATATAGTTTAATAATATACTTAATAATATAGTTTAATAACTATATTAATAAGTATATTATTAAGTATATTATTAAAGTATATTATTAAAGTATATTATTAAAGTATATTATTAAAGTATATTATTAAAGTATATTATTAAACTATATTATTAAACTATATTATTAAACTATATTAATAAACTATATTATTAAACTATATTATTAAAGTATATTATTAAGTATATTATTAAACTATATTATTAAAGTATATTATTAAGTATATTATTAAAGTATAGTTTAATAATATACTTTAATAATAACTTTAATAATATACTTAATAATATAGTTTAATAATATACTTTAATAATATACTTAATAATATACTTAATAATATAGTTTAATAATATACTTTAATAATATACTTTAATAATATACTTTAATAATATACTTTAATAATATACTTTAATAATATAGTTTAATAATATAGTTTAATAATATACTTAATAATATACTTTAATAATATACTTTAATAATATAGTTTATTAATATAGTTTAATAATATAGTTTAATAATATAGTTTAATAATATACTTTAATAATATAGTTGAATAATATACTTTAATAATATACTTTAATAATATAGTTTAATAATATACTTAATAATATACTTAATAATATAGTTTAATAATATAGTTTAATAATATACTTAATAATATAGTTTAATAATATACTTAATAATATACTTTAATAATATACTTTAATAATATACTTTAATAATATAGTTTAATAATATACTTAATAATATACTTTAATAATATAGTTTAATAATATAGTTTAATAATATACTTAATAATATAGTTTAATAATATAGTTTAATAATATACTTAATAATATACTTAATAATATAGTTTAATAATATAGTTTAATAATATACTTTAATAATATACTTAATAATATACTTTAATAATATACTTTAATAATATACTTTAATAATATACTTTAATAATATAGTTTAATAATATAGTTTAATAATATACTTTAATAATATACTTAATAATATACTTTAATAATATAGTTTAATAATATAGTTTATTAATATAGTTTAATAATATAGTTTAATAATATACTTTAATAATATACTTTAATAATATAGTTGAATAATATACTTTAATAATATACTTTAATAATATACTTTAATAATATACTTAATAATATAGTTTAATAATATACTTAATAATATACTTAATAATATAGTTTAATAATATAGTTTAATAATATAGTTTAATAATATACTTAATAATATAGTTTAATAATATACTTTAATAATATACTTTAATAATATACTTTAATAATATACTTTAATAATATACTTTAAAAATATACTTTAATAATATAGTTTATAATATAGTTTAATAATATAGTTTAATAATATACTTTAATAATATACTTAATAATATAGTTTAATAATATAGTTTAATAATATACTTTAATAATATAGTTTAATAATATAGTTTAATAATATAGTTTAATAATATAGTTTAATAATATAGTTTAATAATATACTTAATAATATACTTTAATAATATACTTTAATAATATACTTTAAAATATACTTTAATAATATAGTTTATTAATATACTTTAATAATATAGTTTAATAATATACTTAATAATATACTTAATAATATAGTTTAATAATATAGTTTAATAATATACTTAATAATATAGTTTAATAATATACTTTAATAATATACTTTAATAATATACTTTAATAATATACTTTAATAATATAGTTTAATAATATAGTTTAATAATATACTTTAATAATATACTTTAATAATATACTTTAATAATATAGTTTAATAATATACTTTAATAATATACTTTAATAATATACTTTAATAATATACTTTAATAATATACTTAATAATATACTTTAATAATATAGTTTAATAATATACTTAATAATATACTTAATAATATACTTTAATAATATACTTTAATAATATACTTTAATAATATACTTAATAATATACTTTAATAATATAGTTTAATAATATACTTAATAATATACTTAATAATATACTTTAATAATATAGTTTAATAATATAGTTTATTAATATAGTTTAATAATATAGTTTAATAATATACTTTAATAATATACTTTAATAATATAGTTGAATAATATACTTTAATAATATACTTTAATAATATACTTTAATAATATACTTAATAATATAGTTTAATAATATAGTTTAATAATATACTTAATAATATACTTAATAATATAGTTTAATAATATAGTTTAATAATATAGTTTAATAATATACTTAATAATATAGTTTAATAATATACTTTAATAATATACTTTAATAATATACTTTAATAATATACTTTAATAATATACTTTAAAAATATACTTTAATAATATAGTTTATTAATATAGTTTAATAATATAGTTTAATAATATACTTTAATAATATACTTTAATAATATAGTTTAATAATATAGTTTAATAATATACTTTAATAATATAGTTTAATAATATAGTTTAATAATATAGTTTAATAATATAGTTTAATAATATAGTTTAATAATATACTTAATAATATACTTTAATAATATACTTTAATAATATACTTTAAAAATATACTTTAATAATATAGTTTATTAATATACTTTAATAATATAGTTTAATAATATACTTAATAATATACTTAATAATATAGTTTAATAATATAGTTTAATAATATACTTAATAATATAGTTTAATAATATACTTTAATAATATACTTTAATAATATACTTTAATAATATACTTTAATAATATAGTTTAATAATATAGTTTAATAATATACTTTAATAATATACTTTAATAATATACTTTAATAATATACTTTAATAATATACTTTAATAATATACTTTAATAATATACTTTAATAATATACTTAATAATATACTTTAATAATATAGTTTAATAATATACTTAATAATATACTTAATAATATACTTTAATAATATACTTTAATAATATACTTTAATAATATACTTAATAATATACTTTAATAATATAGTTTAATAATATACTTAATAATATACTTAATAATATACTTTAATAATATAGTTTAATAATATAGTTTATTAATATAGTTTAATAATATAGTTTAATAATATACTTTAATAATATACTTTAATAATATAGTTGAATAATATACTTTAATAATATACTTTAATAATATACTTTAATAATATACTTAATAATATAGTTTAATAATATAGTTTAATAATATACTTAATAATATACTTAATAATATAGTTTAATAATATAGTTTAATAATATACTTTAATAATATACTTAATAATATAGTTTAATAATATACTTTAATAATATACTTTAATAATATACTTTAATAATATAGTTTAATAATATAGTTTAATAATATACTTAATAATATACTTTAATAATATACTTTAATAATATACTTTAAAAATATACTTTAATAATATAGTTTATTAATATACTTTAATAATATACTTTAATAATATACTTTAATAATATACTTTAATAATATAGTTTAATAATATAGTTTAATAATATACTTTAATAATATACTTTAATAATATACTTTAATAATATACTTTAATAATATAGTTTAATAATATAGTTTAATAATATAGTTTAATAATATACTTAATAATATACTTTAATAATATACTTTAAAAATATACTTTAATAATATAGTTTATTAATATACTTTAATAATATAGTTTAATTATATACTTAATAATATACTTAATAATATAGTTTAATAATATAGTTTAATAATATAGTTTAATAATATACTTAATAATATAGTTTAATAATATACTTTAATAATATACTTTAATAATATACTTTAATAATATACTTTAATAATATAGTTTAATAATATAGTTTAATAATATACTTAATAATATACTTTAATAATATACTTTGAAATATACTTTAATAATATAGTTTATTAATATACTTTAATAATATAGTTTAATAATATACTTAATAATATAGTTTAATAATATAGTTTAATAATATACTTAATAATATAGTTTAATAATATACTTTAATAATATACTTGAATAATATACTTTAATAATATACTTTAATAATATACTTTAATAATATACTTGAATAATATACTTTAATAATATACTTTAATAATATACTTAATAATAAAGTTTAATAATATACTTTAATAATATACTTAATAATATACTTAATAATATAGTTTAATAATATAGTTTAATAATATAGTTTAATAATATACTTTAATAATATACTTTAATAATATAGTTTAATAATATAGTTTAATAATATAGTTTAATAATATAGTTTAATAATATAGTTTAATAATATACTTTAATAATATACTTTAATAATATACTTAATAATATAGTTTAATAATATAGTTTAATAATATAGTTTAATAATATAGTTTAATAATATAGTTTAATAATATAGTTTAATAATATAGTTTAATAATATACTTTAATAATATAGTTTAATAATATACTTTAATAATATAGTTTAATAATATACTTAATAATATAGTTTAATAATATACTTTAATAATATACTTTAATAATATACTTTAATAATATACTTAATAATATAGTTGAATAATATAGTTGAATAATATAGTTTAATAATATACTTTAATAATATAGTTTAATAATATACTTAATAATATAGTTTAATAATATAGTTTAATAATATACTTAATAATATACTTAATAATATAGTTTAATAATATAGTTTAATAATATACTTTAATAATATACTTTAATAATATACTTTAATAATATACTTTAATAATATAGTTTAATAATATACTTTAATAATATAGTTTAATAATATACTTAATAATATACTTTAATAATATAGTTTAATAATATACTTAATAATATACTTAATAATATAGTTTAATAATATACTTTAATAATATACTTTAATAATATAGTTGAATAATATACTTTAATAATATAGTTTAATAATATAGTTTAATAATATACTTAACAATATAGTTTAATAATATAGTTTAATAATATACTTAATAATATACTTAATAATATAGTTTAATAATATAGTTTAATAATATACTTTAATAATATACTTTAATAATATAGTTTAATAATATACTTTAATAATATACTTTAATAATATAGTTTAATAATATACTTAATAATATACTTTAATAATATAGTTTAATAATATACTTAATAATATACTTTAATAATATAGTTTAATAATATACTTTAATAATATACTTTAATAATATAGTTTAATAATATAGTTTAATAATATACTTTAATAATATAGTTGAATAATATAGTTTAATAATATACTTTAATAATATACTTTAATAATATAGTTTAATAATATACTTAATAATATAGTTTAATAATATAGTTTAATAATATACTTAATAATATACTTAATAATATAGTTTAATAATATAGTTTAATAATATACTTTAATAATATACTTAATAATATAGTTTAATAATATAGTTTAATAATATACTTTAATAATATACTTTAATAATATACTTTAATAATATACTTTTATAATATAGTTTAATAATATACTTTAATAATATACTTAATAATATACTTTAATAATATACTTTAATAATATACTTGAATAATATACTTTAATAATATACTTCAATAATATACTTTAATAATATACTTGAATAATATACTTTAATAATATACTTAATAATATAGTTTAATAATATACTTTAATAATATACTTAATAATATACTTAATAATATAGTTTAATAATATACTTTAATAATATACTTTAATAATATAGTTGAATAATATAGTTGAATAATATAGTTGAATAATATACTTTAATAATATACTTAATAATATACTTAATAATATACTTTAAAAATATACTTTAATAATATAGTTTAATAATATACTTAATAATATACTTTAATAATATACTTTAATAATATACTTTAAAAATATACTTTAATAATATAGTTTATTAATATAGTTTAATAATATAGTTTAATAATATACTTCATAATATAGTTGAATAATATAGTTTAATAATATACTTTAATAATATACTTTAATAATATAGTTTATTAATATAGTTTAATAATATAGTTTAATAATATACTTAATAATATAGTTTAATAATATAGTTTAATAATATAGTTTAATAATATACTTCATAATATAGTTGAATAATATAGTTTAATAATATACTTTAATAATATACTTTAATAATATACTTTAATAATATAGTTTAATAATATAGTTTAATAATATAGTTTAATAATATACTTAATAATATACTTAATAATATAGTTTAATAATATAGTTTAATAATATAGTTTAATAATATAGTTTAATAATATAGTTTAATAATATACTTCATAATATAGTTGAATAATATAGTTTAATAATATACTTTAATAATATACTTTAATAATATACTTTAATAATATACTTTAATAATATAGTTTAATAATATAGTTTAATAATATACTTAATAATATACTTAATAATATAGTTTAATAATATAGTTTAATAATATAGTTTAATAATATACTTCATAATATAGTTGAATAATATAGTTTCATAATATACTTTAATAATATACTTTAATAATATACTTTAATAATATACTTTAATAATATACTTAATAATATACTTTAATAATATACTTTAATAATATACTTAATAATATACTTTAATAATATACTTTAATAATATACTTGAATAATATACTTTAATAATATACTTCAATAATATACTTTAATAATATACTTGAATAATATACTTTAATAATATACTTAATAATATAGTTTAATAATATACTTTAATAATATACTTAATAATATACTTAATAATATAGTTTAATAATATACTTTAATAATATACTTTAATAATATAGTTGAATAATATAGTTGAATAATATAGTTGAATAATATACTTTAATAATATACTTAATAATATACTTAATAATATACTTTAAAAATATACTTTAATAATATACTTTAATAATATAGTTGAATAATATAGTTGAATAATATACTTTAATAATATACTTAATAATATAGTTTAATAATATACTTTAATAATATACTTAATAATATAGTTGAATAATATCCTTTAATAATATCCTTTAATAATATACTTTAATAATATACTTAATAATATAGTTTAATAATATACTTTAATAATATACTTTAATAATATACTTAATAATATAGTTTAATAATATACTTTAATAATATACTTTAATAATATACTTTAATAATATACTTTATACTATAGTTTAATAATATAGTTTAATAATATAGTTTAATAATATAGTTTAATAATATAGTTTAATAATATACTTAATAATATACTTTAATAATATACTTTATAATATACTTTAATAATATAGTTTAATAATATACTTTAATAATATAGTTTAATAATATACTTTATAATATAGTTTAATAATATAGTTTAATAATATAGTTTAATAATATAGTTTAATAATATACTTAATAATATACTTTAATAATATACTTTAATAATATACTTTAATAATATAGTTTAATAATATAGTTTAATAATATACTTCATAATATAGTTGAATAATATAGTTTAATAATATACTTTAATAATATACTTGAATAATATACTTTAATAATATACTTTATAATATACTTTAATAATATAGTTTAATAATATACTTTAATAATATAGTTTAATAATATACTTTAATAATATAGTTTAATAATATAGTTTAATAATATACTTTAATAATATAGTTTAATAATATAGTTTAATAATATACTTTAATAATATACTTTAATAATATACTTAATAATATAGTTTAATAATATAGTTTAATAATATAGTTTAATAATATACTTCATAATATAGTTGAATAATATAGTTTAATAATATACTTTAATAATATACTTTAATAATATACTTTAATAATATAGTTTAATAATATACTTAATAATATACTTTAATAATATACTTTAATAATATACTTTAAAAATATACTTTAATAATATAGTTTATTAATATAGTTTAATAATATAGTTTAATAATATACTTCATAATATAGTTGAATAATATAGTTTAATAATATACTTTAATAATATAGTTTATTAATATAGTTTAATAATATACTTCATAATATAGTTGAATAATATAGTTTAATAATATACTTTAATAATATACTTAATAATATAGTTTAATAATATAGTTTAATAATATAGTTTAATAATATACTTCATAATATAGTTGAATAATATAGTTGAATAATATAGTTAAATAATATACTTTAATAATATAGTTTAATAATATAGTTTAATAATATAGTTTAATAATATAGTTTAATAATATACTTAATAATATACTTAATAATATAGTTTAATAATATAGTTTAATAATATAGTTTAATAATATACTTCATAATATAGTTTAATAATATAGTTTAATAATATACTTTAATAATATACTTTAATAATATACTTTAATAATATACTTTAATAATATAGTTTAATAATATACTTAATAATATACTTTAATAATATACTTTAATAATATACTTTAATAATATACTTTAATAATATACTTTAATAATATACTTTAATAATATACTTTAATAATATACTTAATAATATAGTTTAATAATATACTTTAATAATATACTTAATAATATACTTAATAATATAGTTTAATAATATACTTTAATAATATACTTTAATAATATAGTTGAATAATATACTTTAATAATATACTTTAATAATATACTTAATAATATAGTTTAATAATATACTTTAATAATATACTTAATAATATACTTAATAATATAGTTTAATAATATACTTTAATAATATACTTTAATAATATAGTTGAATAATATAGTTGAATAATATAGTTGAATAATATACTTTAATAATATACTTAATAATATACTTAATAATATAGTTTAATAATATACTTTAATAATATACTTTAATAATATAGTTGAATAATATAGTTGAATAATATACTTTAATAATATACTTAATAATATAGTTTAATAATATACTTTAATAATATACTTAATAATATAGTTGAATAATATCCTTTAATAATATCCTTTAATAATATACTTTAATAATATACTTAATAATATACTTTAATAATATACTTTAATAATATACTTTAATAATATACTTAATAATATAGTTTAATAATATACTTTAATAATATACTTTAATAATATACTTTAATAATATACTTTATACTATAGTTTAATAATATAGTTTAATAATATAGTTTAATAATATACTTTAATAATATACTTTAATAATATACTTTATAATATACTTTAATAATATAGTTTAATAATATACTTTAATAATATAGTTTAATAATATACTTTAATAATATAGTTTAATAATATACTTTAATAATATAGTTTAATAATATAGTTTAATAATATAGTTTAATAATATACTTTAATAATATACTTAATAATATACTTTAATAATATAGTTTAATAATATAGTTTAATAATATAGTTTAATAATATACTTTAATAATATACTTTAATAATATACTTTAATAATATAGTTGAATAATATAGTTTAATAATATACTTTAATAATATACTTTAATAATATAGTTTAATAATATACTTAATAATATACTTTAATAATATAGTTGAATAATATAGTTTAATAATATACTTGAATAATATACTTTAATAATATACTTTAATAATATAGTTGAATAATATACTTTAATAATATACTTTAATAATATAGTTAATAATATAGTTTAATAATATACTTTAATAATATACTTAATAATATACTTAATAATATAGTTTAATAATATAGTTTAATAATATACTTTAATAATATACTTAATAATATAGTTTAATAATATAGTTTAATAATATACTTTAATAATATAGTTTAATAATATAGTTTAATAATATACTTTAATAATATACTTTAATAATATACTTTAATAATATACTTGAATAATATACTTTAATAATATAGTTTAATAATATAGTATAATAATATACTTTAATAATATACTTTAATAATATAGTTTAATAATATACTTTAATAATATATTTTAATAATATACTTTAATAATATAGTTAATAATATAGTTTAATAATATAGTTTAATAATATACTTTAATAATATACTTTAATAATATACTTTAATAATATACTTTATACTATAGTTTAATAATATAGTTTAATAATATAGTTTAATAATATAGTTTAATAATATAGTTTAATAATATAGTTTAATAATATAGTTTAATAATATACTTTAATAATATAGTTTATTAATATACTTTATTAATATAGTTTAATAATATAGTTTAATAATATAGTTTAATAATATACTTTATTAATATACTTTAATAATATACTTTAATAATATACTTTAATAATATACTTTAATAATATACTTAATAATATAGTTTAATAATATAGTTTAATAATATACTTAATAATATAGTTTAATAATATAGTTTAATAATATAGTTTAATAATATACTTTAATAATATACTTAATAATATACTTAATAATATAGTTTAAAAATATACTTTAATAATATACTTTAATAATATAGTTGAATAATATAGTTGAATAATATAGTTGAATAATATACTTTAATAATATACTTAATAATATACTTTAATAATATACTTTAATAATATACTTTAATAATATACTTAATAATATACTTTAATAATATACTTTAATAATATACTTTAATAATATACTTTAATAATATACTTTAATAATATACTTAATAATATACTTTAATAATATACTTTAATAATATAGTTTATTAATATACTTTAATAATATACTTTAATAATATACTTTAATAATATACTTTAATAATATACTTTAATAATATAGTTGAATAATATAGTTGAATAATATAGTTGAATAATATACTTTAATAATATACTTAATAATATACTTTAATAATATACTTTAATAATATACTTTAATAATATACTTAATAATATACTTTAATAATATACTTTAATAATATACTTTAATAATATACTTTAATAATATACTTTAATAATATACTTTAATAATATAGTTTAATAATATACTTAATAATATACTTTAATAATATAGTTTAATAATATAGTTTATTAATATAGTTTAATAATATAGTTTAATAATATAGTTTAATAATATAGTTTAATAATATAGTTTAATAATATACTTTAATAATATACTTTAATAATATACTTTAATAATATACTTAATAATATACTTTAATAATATAGTTTAATAATATACTTAATAATATAGTTTAATAATATAGTTTAATAATATAGTTTAATAATATACTTTAATAATATAGTTGAATAATATAGTTGAAAAATATAGTTTAATAATATAGTTTAATAATATACTTTAATAATATAGTTTAATAATATACTTAATAATATAGTTTAATAATATACTTAATAATATACTTAATAATATAGTTTAATAATATACTTTAATAATATACTTTAATAATATACTTTAATATTATACTTTAATAATATACTTTAATAATATAGTTTAATAATATACTTTAATAATATACTTTAATAATATACTTAATAATATACTTTAATAATATAGTTTAATAATATACTTAATAATATACTTAATAATATAGTTTAATAATATACTTTAATAATATACTTTAATAATATACTTTAATAATATACTTTAATAATATACTTTAATAATATACTTTAATAATATAGTTTAATAATATACTTAATAATATACTTTAATAATATAGTTTAATAATATAGTTTATTAATATACTTTAATAATATAGTTTAATAATATACTTTAATAATATACTTTAATAATATACTTTAATAATATACTTTAATAATATACTTTAATAATATACTTTAATAATATACTTTAATAATATACTTTAATAATATACTTAATAATATAGTTTAATAATATAGTTTAATTATATATTTTAATAATATAGTTTAATAATATAGTTTAATAATATACTTAATAATATAGTTTAATAATATACTTAATAATATACTTAAAAATATACTTTAATAATATACTTTAATAATATACTTTAATAATATACTTTAATAATATACTTAATAATATACTTAATAATATACTTTAATAATATACTTTAATAATATACTTTAATAATATACTTTAATAATATACTTTAATAATATACTTTAATATACTTAATAATATACTTAATAATATAGTTTAATAATATAGTTTAATAATACACTTAATAATATACTTTAATAATATAGTTTAATAATATACTTTAATAATATAGTTTAATAAATTACTTTAATAATATACTTTAATAATATACTTGAATAATATACTTTAATAATATAGTTTAATAATATAGTTTAATAATATACTTTAATAATATAGTTGAATAATATACTTTAATAATATACTTTAATAATATAGTTAATAATATAGTTTAATAATATACTTTAATAATATACTTAATAATATACTTAATAATATACTTAATAATATACTTTAATAATATACTTTAATAATATACTTAATAATATACTTAATAATATACTTTAATAATATACTTTAATAATATACTTTAATAATATACTTTAATATACTTTAATATACTTAATAATATACTTAATAATATAGTTTAATAATATAGTTTAATAAGATACTTAATAATATACTTTAATAATATAGTTTAATAATATAGATTAATAATATACTTTAATAATATAGTTTAATAATATAGTTTAATAATATACTTTAATAATATACTTTAATAATATAGTTGAATAATATAGTTTAATAATATACTTTAATAATATACTTTAATAATATAGTTGAATAATATACTTTAATAATATACTTTAATAATATAGTTAATAATATACTTTAATAATATACTTTAATAATATACTTAATAATATACTTAATAATATAGTTTAATAATATACTTTAATAATATACTTTAATATTATACCTTAATAATATACTTTAATAATATACTTTAATAATATACTTTAATAATATACTTTAATAATATAGTTTAATAATATACTTTAATAATATACTTTAATAATATACTTTAATAATATAGTTGAATAATATACTTTAATAATATACTTTAATAATATACTTTAATAATATAGTTAATAATATAGTTTAATAATATACTTTAATAATATACTTAATAATATACTTAATAATATAGTTTAATAATATACTTTAATAATATACTTAATAATATAGTTGAATAATATCCTTTAATAATATCCTTTAATAATATACTTTAATAATATACTTAATAATATACTTTAATAATATACTTTAATAATATACTTTAATAATATACTTTAATAATATACTTAATAATATACTTTAATAATATACTTTAATAATATACTTTAATAATATACTTTAATAAAATACTTTAATAATATACTTTAATAATATACTTTAATAATATAGTTTAATAATATACTTAATAATATACTTTAATAATATACTTTAATAATATAGTTTATTAATATAGTTTAATAATATAGTTTAATAATATACTTTAATAATATACTTTAATAATATACTTAATAATATAGTTTAATAATATAGTTTAATAATATACTTAATAATATACTTAATAATATAGTTTAATAATATAGTTTAATAATATACTTTAATAATATACTTAATAATATACTTTAATAATATACTTTAATAATATACTTTAATAATATAGTTTAATAATATACTTTAATAATATACTTAATAATATACTTTAATAATATACTTTAATAATATACTTTAATAATATACTTTAATAATATAGTTTAATAATATAGTTTAATAATATACTTAATAATATACTTTAATAATATACTTTAATAATATACTTTAAAAATATACTTTAATAATATAGTTTATTAATATACTTTAATAATATAGTTTAATAATATACTTAATAATATACTTTAATAATATAGTTTAATAATATACTTAATAATATAGTTTAATAATATACTTTAATAATTTACTTGAATAATATACTTTAATAATATACTTTAATAATATACTTTAATAATATACTTTAATAATATACTTGAATAATATACTTTAATAATATACTTTAATAATATACTTAATAATATAGTTTAATAATATACTATAATAATATACTTAATAATATACTTAATAATATAGTTTAATAATATAGTTTAATAATATACTTAATAATATACTTAATAATATAGTTTAATAATATAGTTTAATAATATAGTTTAATAATATACTTTAATAATATACTTTAATAATATACTTTAATAATATACTTTAATAATATACTTTAATAATATACTTAATAATATACTTTAATAATATACTTTAATAATATAGTTTATTAATATAGTTTAATAATATACTTTAATAATATACTTTAATAATATACTTTAATAATATACTTTAATAATATAGTTGAATAATATAGTTTAATAATATAGTTTAATAATATAGTTTAATAATATACTTTAATAATATAGTTGAATAATATACTTTAATAATATACTTTAATAATATAGTTTAATAATATACTTTAATAATATACTTTAATAATATACTTAATAATATAGTTTAATAATATAGTTTAATAATATAGTTTAATAATATAGTTTAATAATATACTTTAATAATATACTTTAATAATATACTTTAATAATATACTTTAATAATATACTTTAATAATATACTTTAATAATATACTTTAATAATATACATTAATAATATACTTTATACTATAGTTTAATAATATAGTTTAATAATATACTTGAATAATATACTTTAATAATATACTTTAATAATATAGTTGAATAATATACTTTAATAATATACTTTAATAATATAGTTAATAATATACTTTAATAATATACTTTAATAATATACTTAATAATATACTTAATAATATACTTTAATAATATAGTTTAATAATATAGTTTAATAATATACTTAATAATATAGTTTAATAATATACTTTAATAATATACTTTATTAATATACTTTAATAATATAGTTTAATAATATACTTTAATAATATACTTTAATAATATACTTTATACTATAGTTTAATAATATAGTTTAATAATATAGTTTAATAATATAGTTTAATAATATACTTTAATAATATACTTTAATAATATACTTAATAATATACTTTAATAATATACTTTAATAATATACTTTAATAATATAGTTTAATAATATACTTTAATAATATAGTTTAATAATATACTTTAATAATATACTTTAATAATATAGTTTAATAATATACTTTAATAATATAGTTTAATAATATACTTTAATAATATACTTTAATAATATACTTAATAATATAGTTTAATAATATAGTTTAATAATATAGTTTAATAATATAGTTTAATAATATAGTTTAATAATATAGTTTAATAATATAGTTTAATAATATACTTTAATAATATAGTTTAATAATATACTTTAATAATATACTTTAATAATATAGTTTAATAATATACTTTAATAATATAGTTTAATAATATACTTTAATAATATAGTTTAATAATATACTTAATAATATACTTTAATAATATACTTTAATAATATAGTTTAATAATATAGTTTAATAATATACTTTAATAATATACTTTAATAATATACTTTAATAATATAGTTTAATAATATAGTTTAATAATATACTTTAATAATATACTTTAATAATATAGTTTAATAATATACTTAATAATATAGTTTAATAATATAGTTTAATAATATACTTAATAATATACTTAATAATATAGTTTAATAATATAGTTTAATAATATACTTTAATAATATACTTTAATAATATACTTTAATAATATAGTTTAATAATATACTTAATAGTTTAATAATATACTTTAATAATATACTTTAATAATATACTTAATAATATACTTTAATAATATAGTTTAATAATATACTTTAATAATATAGTTTAATAATATACTTTAATAATATAGTTTAATAATATACTTTAATAATATAGTTGAATAATATAGTTTAATAATATACTTTAATAATATACTTT
>NW_027665413.1:5000-21269 GCF_963924005.1 Protomyctophum bolini | reverse complement strand
GCCAAAAAAAACGATACTTTTCAGGCCTTGACAGCTCCATACATCCAAGCAGAAAAAGTCCTATCTGACTGCAGTAAAAAAACAACGTTAAAACTCCATTTTGCCACTCACTTTATGCATGCGCATATATATATATATATACACCCTCTATTCAAAGTGTGTTTAAAATTCTCTCAATCTCAAGAAGCTATACAGAGCTTTAAGTTATTTCCTGGACGACATGTCCTCTAGACTCAGACATTATCGCGCTGAGAGAGCCTTAACCCATTCCAGACGGGGGAACCCCTTTTGGTGTTTTAACTATAAGCACTATGTTATACCTTATACAGTAGCTATTGAAAAAAAGCAGATCTACAAGCTCATAGCGCAGGCGCGCTATGAGCTCGTAGGTCTGCTATTTTTTTGAAAAATCCCTAAAAATGCGGCACAAATCTGAATATATATTCTTTCAGAGCCAACGTTTTTTTGAGGCCTAAGTAGGTTAAATCCCTTTAAACTACCCCCCCCCCCCCACCCCCACCCCTCCTCATCTTCTTCTGCGAGCGGGGCTGGACTTTGCCAATGATTGGCAAGGAGGCGCCATCCTTCTTTCCTCTTTTTGAAACCCCATTAAGAGTCCCTGATTGTGTGGAAATGGCTCGGTGATGCTCTGTGACCTTGGACACACCGCTCGGCCCCGGACGGACACCCACAGCCTGGGCGCTGTCCGTCCGTCCTCCTGCCCCCTCCCCCCTCCCCCCTCATGTCTTCCTGGAGGTCAGACGAACACAGAGCTCCTCCTGGGAGAGCCGCCGCGTCGAGCCAACGCCGCCAACGCCGACCACTTCAATCTTCCCCCACCCCCCCCACCCCCGCGCCCGCCCGCCCACCAATGATTACTCAGTTCATTCCGGGGTCGCGGGAGGCCTCGGTAACCTGCCCGCCAGGCGAGGGTCAAACAACACGCAGCAGCGAAGCAAAGAGGAGCGAACGGGATATATTCTTTATACCGGGGTGAGGAAAACATATTCATTCTGAGGTGATATCTGTCTGTCCGCCCCAAAGGGGGGGGTCTGGCGTAAAGTGGACATAGCGAAGCAAAACACAATTTGCGCGGAGGCTGAAAACAATCCTTTCTCCCAATAAAATCGTGGAATTGCCACCATAAAGTGTGTGTGTGTGCGTGCGTGCGTGCGTGCGTGCGTGCGTGCGTGCGTGCGTGCGTGTGTGTGTGTGCGTGCGCCCCCGGCTCAGCTGGTCAGTCAGCGCGGCTAAAAGACAAGGCAAAAAGACCGACCTGCACAACAAACACATACTATTCTCTCACAATCTCTTCTCTGAAGCATATATATTTGCACGCTAAACAACAGTGCGTGCGTGCGTGCAACACAGAAGAAAAAAAAAAAAAAAAAAACCTCTAACCTCTAACTCTAACTATACTGTAGGAGAAGCCGCCGAAAAACCTAACTTTAATTACTGCAGATCTCACCCTGTGAAGTGTGAACCCACACACGGAAAGTTGGACAGAGCTCTCTCTCTCTCTCTCTCTGAGCCATCAAACAGTGGCCGGCAGCCAGTGAGGCCAATAACCATCTAGCCCGACGTCGAGAAAATATAAATAAAAACTCTTCTGAAAGATTATTATTATACTGTGGAATGCACTTCCCATTGCAGTCAGAACTGCAGCATCACTCCCAATCTTCCGCCCGCAGTCTGAAAACCCACCTTTTCAGACTCCATCATGGCCCATAGCACTTACCCCACCCCCTTAGATAGCAATTCTAGTAGTCATAGCACGTCATAGTACATATGTGTAGCATAGTAGTATAGATGTATAGCTTATATGTATAGTTTCATTATAGATATTCCACTGTTACTTTCTTAGCTACGCATGTTTCATGATAAATGTCTTTATGTGATGTATTCCCATGCTTTTGTTCTTGCTTAATGTAAGTCGCTCTGGATTAAGAGCGTCTGCTAAATGCCTAATTGTAATTGTAAATTATATTCAAAGATTTGTGCCACATTTTCACGGTTTTTCAAAAAATTGCAGACCTACAAGCTCGTAGCGCGCCACTCAGTGGCGCGCTACGAGCTTGTAGATCTGCTATTTTTTTTCAATAGCTAAATAATGCTTTAGTTAAAAGTATAAAACACCAGAGCGGGTTCCCGTCCAGCGGGGGATAAAGCACAGACGTCAACGGGGGCCGTCTGTGAGTGACGGAGGGGCTCAGACGAGCGGCACCAGGATGTCCACATCGTGCCTGACAGCTCGGCTAAATGGCCTGTCGTACAACCCGTGACTGAGGAGGCCCTTTTATTTTTTTAGCACGGCATGACGGACTGGGGGCCACTCGGTCGGTGGCGCGCGATTTTTCAAAAATATAGCAGACCTATACAAGCTCGTATAGTACCGTGCTATGAGCTTGTAGATCTGCTATTTTTCAATAGCTAAAGTATAACATATAATGCTTTAAAACAACGAAACGGGTTCCCGATCAGAATGGGTCTAAAATGGGTGTTGATTAGGAATAATTACAGCTGTGGAACCACAAGCATTCTCTCTCTCTCTCTCTCTCTCTCTGTCGTCTCTGTCTCTCTGTGTCTCTCTCTCTCTCTCTCTCTCTCTCTCTCTCGGCGCGGGGGGGGAACGACAAACTACCGCAATCACTCCTCTTAACACACACACACACACACACACACACAAAGCATCTAAAGAATGGAGGAAAAAACCCTGCAATTTCCGCCCCGCTCCAAACCGACTCAACGGTGGGCCAAGTGCTGGGGGGGGGGGAACGAACCAAAAACAAACAACAAACAAATAAGTGACCATGAAGATATTTTTCAAAAAGAAAAACGATTGGGTGGTTCTAAAGAAACCCCCCCCCCCACCCCCCCCTCCATGCTGCAATGGGCCACTTTGGAGGGCCAACGGGGGGGGTTTATAGAATGCTCTGTGTTTGACACAGCAGGGTTTAGAAAACGCTCCGATGGATGGATGGATGGGAATGATCCGATCAGGAGGGAGGGGGGGGGGGGGGGTTAATCCCGGAGATGGAATTGGAGGATAAGCTTGGATCCAGAGCAGCCCCCCCCCCCCCCCCCCTCCCTCCTCAGATAGCCCGCCGAGGCGACGGGGGTCTCAGAGAGATGATGATGGAGACAGAGACAGACACAGAGAGATAGATAGAGAGATAGAGAGACAGATAGAGACACTTGGTTGCATGCTGAAAATAGCCGATCTACAAGCTCATTGTGAGCTTGTAGATCGGCTATTTTCAGCAAGTGTAAAAACACTCATTACGACGGCATCAAGGCCCGCCAAAATACATTTCAGTCGACTAAATCAACTGTAGATTTAGTCGACTAAAATCTTATGACATTTAGTCGACTAAAACTAGACTAGACACTAAGACATTCCAGGTGACTACAATGTGACTAAAACTAAATTAAGTTTCAGTCCAATAGACTATGACTAAACTAAAATAGAAATTTGCTGCCAAAAACAACACTGGTTCATTGACATGGAGTTTTATTGACCAGGTTAATGTCCCCCGACCCACCCAGAGCCAAGACGGGGACCCAACGCAGCCACTGTATCAACAAAGAGTCCGACAAATAAAGGCCACATTTTTGGGCCCGGTGCCGATCCCAATTTCCGAGAGTCCAAAATCACAGATTAATCTGTGTTTTTGAGTGGTGCAACCACTCCAAGGAACAGCAATGTCTGTGTCCGTCTATATGTGTTCACCTATGTGTGTGTTAATGAGCACGAGTATGACTATTATCACCAGTAGGGGGCGCTGCTGTGCCAGAGAGAGAGAGATAGTGCTGTACTGTTGCCTGCTAATGAGAGAGAGAGAGAGAGAGAGAGGGGGGGGGGGGGGGGGGGGGGGGAGAGAGAGAGGGGAGTTGCACCACTCAGTTCACACGGGTGTGATTTTGTTTTTACCAATATTGTGTCAAAAACTGTCTATTTGAGCACATTTTATTTGCAGTATATGAATAAATATATTTTTTTTTTAATGAACACAAAACCGTTGAAAATGTGTTCTTTTGATCATTGAATGCATACCCGCCGTACAGTAAAGTACAGTACAGTAAAATAATGACCATATGGTCCAGAACGATATCCGTCTGGCTCTATAGTCAACAGTGGAGGAAAAAGTACTCAATTGTTTGACTTAAGTAAAAAGTACCAATACTACAATTTAGAACTACTAAACGGCATCAAAATGTACTTCTTAAAGTACTAAAAGTAAAAGTATATTCATATGGCAGAATGTCCCCATTTCACACAAGTTCAAAATGTGTAGAAGATCTATTGAAAATAGCCGATGGAAATGTACGTACACAGGGTTGAAGTGGTTAGTGTTAATGTTTTCTAATCACATTTTAAATCGCCAAAGTAACTATAAAGTAACTGAAGTTTTGAAATAATTGTAGTGGAGTAAAAGTACAAATCTTGGAGTATAAGTAAAAGTACTGGAGATTGGAAATACTCAAGTAAAGTACACAAACGCCTCAAAATGGTACTTAAGTAAAAGTACTTAGTTACTTTCCACCACTGCCACCAATGTCATTGTTACGGGCTTACGGCGGTTTTAATCACTCCTTTATGTGGAACAGCTGGTTAGAATGTCATGAAAGTTGGTGAGAGCGATCAGTACTATAGGGTTCCCCTCGGAGAGGAGATCATTAACTTTAGGACAGAGGGTCATAGACATCGTCAATGTCACCATTAAAAGTCACAATGACATAACCGGACATGCAGAAATTGTTTGCAGCCAATTTTTAGTTGTAATGTGTATAGGGGGTGGGGGGGGGGGGAGGGGGAAGCGAGTTGACACATACTGGACAAACAGGCACTCGTTTCAAAGGTTATAGGATTACATTCTGTGGGAAATGGGTTCAGTTTTGTGGACTCAGGTGAGCTTACCTCCTAACTCTGACTATGAGGAAACGCGCTGGGGGTTCTAACCCATTTAGGCCTGACGTCGAAATTAAAAAACATGTCTTCTAAATCCTGACTGTTTTCTAAAAAATACCTATGTTTCTATGTCAGTGGTGCTCAATATTTCATGTCAAAGACCCAAAAAATGATATGTATTCGGCCACCGGACCCCCCCCCCCCCCATCTGAAATGAAAAACGTTCGCTCTGAAAGAATATATATTCAAAGATTTGTGCCGCATTTTCACGATTCTTCAAAAACAGCAGATCTACAAGCTCGTAGCGCGCCACTCGGTGCCACGCTACGATCTGTTATTGTATGCATGCTGAAATTAGCAAGATCAGCTATATTTTCATAATGCAACCAAGTGTAAAATCAGCCATCATGACCCCTTCAAGGCCCGCCAAAATACATTTTAGTCAAATAAAATCAACTGTAGATTTATAGTCGACTAAAACTAGACTAACACTAAAAACATTTCAGATGACTAAAATACGACTAGAACTTATATGAATATCAAAAATTAGTAAATGAATGCTGCTGTCAAAATCAACACACAACTCAGAAGATATTCTTTTAAATCACAAACACAACGTACCCCTCAGGCACGCATGCACACGCACACGCACACACACACACACACACACACACACACACACACACACACACACACACAGTATGAGCTGACAGTGCACAGCCACACAACTCCCTTCACCCTTTTCCATTTCTTGCCTTTTTGCCCGCTGTTGTTTTTTTTTTTCTACGAAGCTTAAGATGGCGGGGGGGCTGATAACTGCTGAGTAACACACAATAATAAACAATAATAAATAAGGAAACAAACAAACGCAGGACGAGGGGGAACAGAGACAGTCGGGAGACGCTCTGCAATAATAGACCAGGAGGAGTGAAATAAAACATGGAGGAGATGAAAAGAGGAAATGAACAGCTGTGTGGCTGAGAGAGAGAGAGAGATAGAGAGAGAGAGATAAACTAAGAGTTCTTCTATTGAAAGCGGTCGTTATCAGTTTTTTTTTAACCACGGCACAAAATAAGTTTCCGAAATATGAGGAAAAATAAAGTACTTTGAAGTTGAAAGGAGGCTTACTGGGAAAGGTTCATATTTCCGCACCCAAATGTGTGAATGGAATAATAGGTTGTGAGTTGAGAACAGAACAACTGCCAAAAAACACAATTAGAAATGAATTCTTGAAAGTTGTTTTCTGCCCATCAGACTTCCCAATAATTTTAAAAGAGAAATCAATAAACCCATTTTAGGCCTGATGTAAAAAGAAAAGTCTTCTAAATCATGACAATTTTCTGAAAAACCTCATAATATCAGTGGCTCTCAATATTTCATGTCAAGGACCCCAAACTAAATATTTGTAATTGGGCGCCGACCCCCAGAAGCAATGCAAAGCATTCGAGTTAAAAACGTTCAACTCTGAAAGAATATATATATTCAAGATTTGAGGCACATTTTCATCGATTTTTCAAAAATAGCAGAACTACAAGCTCATAGCGCGGCACCAAGTGCCGCGCCATGAGCTTGTAGATCTGCTATTTTTGAAAAACCCGTAAAAATGTGGCGCAAATCTTTTAATATATTTCCTTTCAAATTGAATGTTTTTAACTCAGGTCTAAATGGGTTAATAAATCAAAAGAATGTTGATTTAGCAAAAAGCCGCCCGGATTTTTTCCTGCAGGAAACACTGTTAATAATGGCGAAACACCACATGTTGCCACAACAGCGCGGCCTCGAGGGCTATACTAGCCGGTGTAGAACTGTGTGTGTGCATGTGTGTGTGCGTGTGCGTGCGTGTGCGTGCGTGTGCGTGTGTGCGTGTGCGTGCGTGCGTGTGTGTGTGTGCGTGTGCGTGCGTGTGTGCGTGTGCGTGCGTGTGTGTGTGTGCGTGCGTGTGTGTGTATGCGTGTGTGTGTGTGTGTGTGCGTGTGTGTATGCGTGTGTGTGTGTGTGTGTGTGTGTGTGTGTGTGTGTGTGTGTGTGTGTGTGTGTGTGTGTGTGTGTGTGTGTGTGTGTGTGTGTGTGTGTGTGTGTGTGTGTGTGTGTGTGTGTGTGTGTGTGTGTGTGTGTGTGTGTGTTTGTTCCACGAAAGTAGAGCAATCACGGTGAAGCAAACAGCTCAGCTGATTCTAGCTGCTATATTACACCAATCACAGCTCACCTCACAACGGCTGCTATACGCACCAATCACAGCTCACCTCACAACGGCTGCTATACGCACCAATCACAGCTCACCTCACAACGGCTGTGGGCATTCCGAGAAAACCACGCATGCACACAAAGGCCAAGCTATACACCTATACAGTAGCACGTGTGTCACGTGATCCAACGTTTGCACACACACACACACACACACACACACACACACACACACACACACACACACACACACACACACGTCGTCGTGTGTACAGTATAGGCCATAGCTTCTAAACTGTACTTCACAGTAAAGCAACTCGCTATACCTGAATATAGATCGCACAGGGGGGGGGGGGATTGTGGGTCTTTTATTATTTTAATTATTTTGTAAACATCTCATTCACTGCATCACGTGTCGTGTTATGAGTTCCAATGCACTATACTGGCTATTTTGAATCTTACTTACTGTCTATATGTGCTTTATCAATATATAAAAATTAACGCAAAGCCGCGTGTGCCATGATTAGCCACATTGAAATGAATTGAGAGACAGGGAGAGAGAGAGAGAGAGAGAGAGAGAGGACAGAGAGAGAGAGAGAGAGAGAGAGAGGACAGAGTACACAGCTGGTGAGCCTGGGGGTGAGGGGGGGGGGGGGTTATGATGACGTCAGGCGTGCGGTACGTCTGCCAGAACCATCCTGGCTCTCCTATTGGTCCACACAGGGCTGGGAGACAAGGGAAAGGTCACTGGACGTTCTCAGAGCCTCCACACACACACATGCACGTGCGCGCATGTGCACGCGCGCACACACACACACACACACACACACACACACACACACACACACACACACACACACACACACACACACACACACACACACACACACACACACACACACACACACACACACACACACACACACGCACACAAACATGTCCTCGGGGGTAGTCTGGACAAGCATGGCTGATAGGTCACTTTCTGGTGTTGAGATTGCTGCACTTTTATATATATTTCTTTTCCTCTAACATGCTGGAACTGCTGGAGAAGAGAAAAGACATTCCTCTGGGGATTCTACACGCCTCTGTGTGCCGCACACGTGTTTTACACACGGATACACACGTACTGTAACATGTTCCTGCACAGGAAACACATGCACGCACACACTCACGCGCGCGCACTGCATTCACACACGCGCACACGCACACACACTAACTAACGAATGTGCCGTGTGTGTGCATGGAAGGTGCAGTTTAAAAGCGGTTTTCCTGGCTGAGTGGAAGCAGAGATACGAGTTAAAAATGTCTGTATATATATAAAAAGATCGGCGCCACATTTTCACAAATGTTCTTCAAGCTCGTCTAGCGCGGTGCTATGAGCTTGTAGATCTGCTTCTTTTCAATATCTAAAGTATCAAATAATGGTTGATTAAACACTAAAGTGACACAGCTGCGTTCCAGGTCCTAATGGTGTATATAATAGCGTTTAGCCCCACCTATAGTCAGGCGCAGCGCGCTGCAGGCAACGACGTCACTTTTTTTTCTTTTTTTCTATGTGGGAACTAGATGGTAGCTTGTGTTTAAATGCTGTTGTCAGTAATGCTTAAGTTATGCTTCGTTGTGCCTCGGTGTTGTGTGCTGGAAATCGCACATATATTATGCATATTTTAGCCGATGCGTATAAAAAAAAAAAAAAGAAGAATAAATAAATCCAATGCCACTTCCAACGAGTTGAATAGATAGATACCAGGGTAATGAAAAATCCTCACACTTTTAGATATATGTTGGGCTGGCCTATATATGGATAAAATATTGAGTGATTAAATGATGTATACTAGGCATATAGGATTTATAGGTGTTTCAGAAGAACTTATGGAGGCATTTAAAAGGTTTATAGTCAGTAACTCGGGTATACTGTATACACAGAGTCAATAAAAAACAACCCAAATCGGTCCCAGTCATGCGTACGTACGTACGTACACATGTGTGCCGAGCTGGTGTTGAATGAGTGTACATTTTAGTGGCAAAAAGCGGGAACAAGGCTCACACACATCCAACACGGGCAAACATGTCAGATTCATCAATGTTGCATGGCTGCTATATGCACATGGGTATTTATGTATGTGTGACTGCATTGATGTGGCGTGTGTGTGTGTGTGTGTGTGTGTGTGTGTGTGTGTGTGTGTGTGTGTGTGTGCGTGTGTGTGTGTGCAGTGTGTGTGTGCGTGCGTGTGTGTGTGCATGTACCACAACACCAACAGCATGCACTTAAATTGCTGCTTGACAAATTTATGAAAATATACTTCAGGGGTCTCTCTCACACACACACACACACACACACACACACACACACACACACACACACACACACACACACATTACATCTGCGGTGTGTATTTGGTTTGTTTTATATTTTTTCCAAAGAATAGCTTTTGAATCACCTAATTATCCAATTATTGTTCAGATTTGTCTCTTCGGGGGCATCTATTCAATGAAATATTGATTAAGCACGATTGCATTGTCTGACTGACTGACTGGTCACAGCTGGCTCTGATTGTGGCTGAGAGGGACTGCACACATTAGGCCCTATTGTCATTAATACTGCCTATTGTAACGCTTATCCTAAAACATATTTTAACACACACACACACACACACACACACACACACACACACACACACAAGGTCACTGTCTAACCCTGCGCTAATCCCACACACACACACACACAGAAAGACAAGCAAGTCAACCGCTTGTGCATTCACTCACACACTTCTAGACAAACTCTCGCTTGCTTTCACCATGTCACACACAGCTACTCATTCCGCACGCACGCACACACATGCGCGCGCACACACACACACACACACACACACACACACACACACACACACAGAGAGACACTCTCTCTGCGTCAAGTGCCAGTGTTCCAACATGTGGAGAGATCCACATGAATACACACACAAACAAGCTCTCTGTGCTCAGTACAGACTGTTGCCACACACACCTGTGTACCAACACACTGACTAGTACAGTCAACACACACACACACACACACACACACACACACTCACACACACACAGAGAGAGAGCGAGAGAGAGAGAGAGCTACAGGCTGTTTGCAAAAGGGGCCCATTTATTTTTCCGTATACCTGAAAATACAGTCCAGAATCAACAGGAGTTCCCTGTTGGTTCCTCTCACTGCTAAGCTGTCTCACTGGCTCATTTCAAGGTCCAGAAATTTCAAAGCTGGCGTCGCCTTTTTTTTGTTGTTGTTGCTCCACTTTTCTTTTCTGTTTTTTTTTAGCTCCCTTCCGTCACAAAGAGGTGTTCCCCTCTCAAAGACCAAGTATGTATTCTTTCAGAGCGAACGTTTTTCTTTATTTCGACGTCAGGCCTAAAGGGGTTAAAAGCTAAGAGGAGACGTCCTGGGGTCTAAATGGGGTCTAAAATGGGCTAAAAAAAACCCAACATGGCTAAAAGTCCCCATTAGGCAACGGCAGAGAGCTCTCCTCCTCTTGGATTACAGCGCTGTAATATAACCCATTTAAACCTGAACACGATTTGTCTTCAGTCTTCTGAAATATACCCATGTTTCTATAATATATGTCAGTGGTTCTCAAGAATGTTCACGTCCAGGACCACCAAGATTTATATGTATTTGGCTGAAAATATGTTGTTCCAGCTCAAAGATTTGAGCTAAAAAAAAACATTCGCTCTGAAAGAATATACAGAAAGAATTGTGACACATTCTCACGACTTTTCAAAAAAAAAGCAGATCTACAAGCTCGTATAGCGCGGCGGCACTCGGTGCCGCCGCGCTATACGAGCTTGTAGATCTGCTATTCTTTCCCCCAATACCTAAAGCATAACATAAATGCTTTTAAAAACACCAAACGGTCCCGGCCCCAGAATGGGATAATGACAACATGGAGGAGGAGATGTTTCTCCAACGGAGCCCCTCTCAGATATAAGATGGCACCACCGTTGGGGAGAAAGATATTTTGGATGGCTATAATTCCACTGGGTTTTTTCCTGGAGGCTTCATTCACGTGGAGACCCCGCGGCTGACTGCCCCTATACATATTTCAACAAGGGGTTTCTGGGGATGAAGGCGCTTGACACGTCCCAGTGGTATACTGTATACTGTATATGAGCGAGGCATACTTTCTACGCTTGAAGTCTTGACTGCACCTTCATTTTTTTTACTCTCCATGCCTCACAGCTCTTTGTCTTCAGTCCCGCTTGTACAGTACTTCAGTTATATTGTTTTAGAGGCCGATTAACTCTAATCTCAGTTTAGAGATATATACAGTAGGACTCGATGTGTGGGGTTTTGCTATACTTAACCCATTTTGGACCTGAGATCAGATTCTAAAAAAAAATGTCTTCTACTGTACATCCTGACAGTTTTCTGAAAAAGCTTATATGTTTCTGTGTCAGTGGTTCTTCGATTTAAAAAAAAATAGCAGACCTACAAGCTATGAGCTTTTAGATCTGCTATTTTTCAATAGCTAAAGCATAACATAATGCTACAACACCAAAAGGGGGTTCCCGGTTCGAAATGGGTTAAAATGTAAATGTGCTTTTTTTTGTTGTTTGTATAATCTGACTGATTCATCCTCCCTAGAATGCTGTTAAAACCCTGCATGCTGATGAGTTAGTTGTGAGTGATTTAGTTGGTCGGTCGATGGCAGTGAACGAATGTTATATTTCCGACATTAAAATGTTACAGTGAATGCCTTTTCCGTACACGTCTCATTTTCACAGCGTTCCTCTGTAATTATTATTCCCAAATGCAAACGCACAAAACGTATACTGCGATGCGTGTTTGCGTGCATGTGCATGTGCGTGCGTGCGTGTGAGAGAGAGAGAGTAGGCGGTGTCATTCAGTCAGTCAAAAAAATACACAGACGTGCGCACACTACACAGGAACCAGGCCCTAGACTGAACTACACAGACTAAACTACACACTGCACAGGAACCAGGCCCTAGACTGAACTACACAGACTAAACTACACAGACGTGTGCACACTACACAGGAACCAGGCCCTAGACTGAACTACACAGACTAAACTACACAGACGTGTGCACGCTACACAGGAACCAGGCCCTAGACTGAACTACACAGACTAAACTACACAGACGTGCGTACACTACACAGGAACCAGGCCCTAGACTGAACTACACAGACTAAACTACACAGACGTGTGCACACTACACAGGAACCAGGCCCTAGACTGAACTACACAGACTAAACTACACAGACGTGTGCACACTACACAGGAACCAGGCCCTAGACTGAACTACACAGACTAAACTACACAGACGTGTGCACACTACACAGGAACCAGGCCCTAGACTGAACTACACAGACTAAACTACACAGACGTGTGCACACTACACATGTAGGAACCAGGCCCTAGACTGAACTACACAGACTAAACTACACAGACGTGCGCACACACTACACAGGAACCAGGCCCTAACTAGACTGAGTAGTGATCGTATTTTAGCTCCTCGGTACTTGAAAATAGCTCTCTCTCTTTTATTTTTTTTCCCCTCCAGCCAGCGGATTCTTTTGTTTGGGCATAAATGACAATTACCTAATTCTCTCTAGCATGCAAATCAGATCAAACGAGGGCGCGGCGCGGGAGGTTGCCTATCGGCAGCTCTCACCCGCTCACAGCAGAGCCACGAGAAGGCTATATACCTTTTGGGACAATTCTCTACTTAACACTTTCTGACCTGAGATCAGATTCATACGAGGTTTCCACTGGACACACACTGGTCTGATTAACCCATTCTGACCTGAGATCAGATTAAAAAAGAAATTTCAGTCGTTCTTCGATTTCGTTGGATTTATTTTTTGCTCACACTCAAACTAAAACTAATAATCACTTTGCACCCACAGACCTGGCATATACTTCATTCATTTCCCGTCAAAAGCTACAGTATAGCACCATGCAGGCAATCCAATATATATATATATATATATATATATATATATATATATATATATATTTTACAGCAGTAACATTCGCGGCAGTCCCGCTAATGAGGCCCTGTAACGTGATGTGAACCCACCTTCCCCCAGTTTTTATTGACATGCAAATAAACGCAGGCATTTTACAGGAGCAGGAAAAAGGGTTGAGCGCTCCAAGATCTAGCCGTAGTTGTATACCTAACTGTGTGCGTGCGTCGGTGCGTGCGTCGGTGCGTGCGTGTGTGTGTGTGTGTGCGTGTGTGCGTGTGTGCGTGCGTGTGTGTGTGCGTGCGCACTGCTCTCCCCCCACACTTTCCTCCCACCTCTCCACGTCTCGGCCGTGACACGAGGGCCAGAAAGAGCACGAGGCCGCTGACATTGTCTCCGCCCTGGTGGTCCTTCTCATGCTGCACATACTATATGAGCAGTGACTGCATGGGGGGGAGCTATACGTTAAACCAGGGGCTCCCTGGGACTTGTTCCCTGGCTGTATGTGTGTGTGTGTGTGCTGCTCCGCGCTGAATAACAATACCAAACGCACGCCACACACACCGACACAAAGGGGAGACACACTGGACGACGGTGTAGCAGAGTGGCTCACACAACCTCAGCCTGTGATGCGCCTAAAAGTCTAATATCGTCTATATAGAGCACCGAAGTCCTGACGTAACTCGCTCATCCCGACGATTCCCCTCCTGGTTCGCGGAAGTAATTTCTCTATGGAGAATAACATGGGGTGATCTTAATATCGTCTACTATAAGCGTTGTGGTCCAAAAATAAACAAGCTGTCTCTGCGTTATTGTCAGGGAGGTGTCTCTGTATCGTTTGCAACAGTCAGTCACTCATATAATTATGATACAGTCTGTTTCTAGCGAAAATCTAACTAATTCAGCAGCAGTAACATTAGCGTTTTCTCTCAGTCAGTTGATTCTTCATATCCATATGAGTGAAGCGGCCGGGGTGACATTCTTCAAACAGAGTTGTTATATGAGGCGATCTAAAATCGCCTCAATGGGGATTTCAATGCAACTAAACAAATACATGAACCTGGGGACTGACGCCCTCTACTGAAAGTGACGTCAGACTTCGGTGCTCTATTGTCTAAAGATTTGAGGCATCGAGGTTGCTTCGATGACATTTCCCCGAGACCATTCATGTTTCCGGGAAAGGTGCTTCTAGAAACTTTGCATTCTAATAATGATCACTTCAAATACTCTTTCATCTTAAATTAACGAATGGGCCGAGAATAGCCGCTCTATACGAGGTCACAACACGTCGCATGTTGCTTTCACAAAAAGACACGCTATGGGCTTCTATTGGGATCCAAATGACATGAAATCAGTTGTGGACTCATGGCGACTGAGAACTTTAACCCATGCATAGATATAGACGCATATGGAGCCAGCCTGTACTGTTACTGTCAGATGAAGGGCAGGCCTTCCATTCCACCCACATGTTCCTCTACGTGAAGCCCTGAATGGACAGGATAAACTAAATAATAATAAAACACTCCTCCTCCTCCTCCGCTTGACCCCCCTCGAGACCCCGTCACAACACGTCCACTCACAGGAAGTGACCTCGCTAATGAAGGGCGGAGAGCGCGTTGGGGGTCGCGGCACGCCGCAGCCGGGGCTTCCTCTGAGCGTGGCCTCGCTGCTAATTGTGTTGAGGAAGTGAGACGCGCGCCGGGGAGCGAAACATATAGGCTGAGAATAGAGAGAGAGAGAGAGAGAGAGAGAGAGAGAGAGAGAGAGAGAGAGAGAGAGAGAGAGAGAGAGAGAGAGAGGTGGTGGTGGAAATCACCCTTTTGGTGTTTTAAAGAATTACGTTATACTTTAGCTATTGAAAAATAGCAGATCTACAAGCTCATAGCGCGGCACCGAGTGCCGCGCTATGAACTTGTAGGTCTGCTATTTTTTTTGAGTGGTGCAACCACTCCTACAACCAGCAATGTCCGCATGTGGCCATGAGCACGAGTATAATTGTGACTTATTAGTACCAGTATAGGGGGCGCCAGAAACAGAGAGAGGGATAGTGCCGTGCCTGCTAATGAAAGAGAGAGAGAGAGAGAGAGAGAGAGGTGTGGGGGGGGGGGGATTGCACCACTCAGTTCACATGGGTGTGCTTTTTTTTTAATCGTGAAAATGTGCCTCAAATCTTTGAATATATATTATTACAGAGTGAAAATTTTAACTCAAATCTTTGCTTATGGGGAGGTCCCTGGAACAACATATTTTCAGATGTTGGTCAGATGTTACATACAGTAATAATTTTTGGGGTCCTTGACGTGAAATATTGAGTACCACTGATACAGAAACATAATTGTTTTTCAGAAAACTGTCAAAGTCAGGCCTGAATGGGTTAAAACAGTTCAAACAACACCGTGGCATTCCTATATGGATGGGAGGTGACATTCCAACTCTTCACACGTTCCCGATCTTTTCACCCTAGCATGTCTGAGAGGTCATTTTGACCGTTGTCTGTGTTATTATATTGAAGTTGATTATCTTTGCCTCCAAGAAGCTTTCAGAATTTTCTGAAAATGCTTGTTTTCCCCTCGTTCTCCGTTCTGTTCACTGATTAGCCTTTCTGCTGCTGCTTGGGCTGACTGAAAGGAAGTGTCCAGGAGAGGAACTCTTATCTATTCAGGGAATCTGAATAGAGTTAACCCATTCTGACCGGGCACCCATTTTCGTGTTAGCATCATGTTATGCTTTACCTATTGAAAAATAGCAGATCTACAAGCTCATATCGCGCCACCGAGTGGCGCGATACGAGCTTGTAGGTCTGCTATTTTTGAAAATTTCGAAGAACGACTGACATTTTTAGAATCTGATCTCAGGTCAGAATGGGTTAATCAGACCAGTGTGTGTCCAGTGGAAACCTCGTATGAATCTGATCTCAGGTCAGAATGGGTTAACATAATAACACCTTGGGCAAAAATGCCCCCTCTATCTCACTGACGATGTTCTGTTCCTGACAATCTGCTGAACTGCCAATGGCAGCAGGACATGTGAAGTTCTCACACAGCACAGTTTGTGAACGAGGTGTTAGCTTCACTAAGAAACATGTCTTCAGTCTAATCGTAGTGGAGGAATTGCTGCATTTTTTTTTTACAATATAGGCTTGATATACTGTGTATAACTATATTTATGACCAATGAATGCATAAACATTACCAATGATGTGCTAC
>NW_027665413.1:0-2500 GCF_963924005.1 Protomyctophum bolini | reverse complement strand
AAAGGAAATGGCTTCTAAATCCACACAGTTTTCTGACCTACGTTGTGTTTCTATGTCAGTGGTGCGTTTTTTCACGTCAAGTTAATGTCCCAGAATTATCTGTATATTTGGACCCACATCTGAAAATATGATTTTCCAGGGACCCTCCATGCAGAAGCAAAAAGATTTGAGATAAAAAAAAAGTTCGCTCTGATAGAATAATATTCAAAGATTTGCGCCTCATTTTTGCGATTTTTCTATAGCTAAAGTATGACATAATGCTTAAAACACCCCCAACTTTATATTTATATGATGATTTTCCTGCTTTGTGTATAATATTTGCACGTCTCTAAATGTTCTGACGAATTCAAGATGGTGGACCCTGTTGTGTAAACAAGCGCGAGTGCTTATAAACCATCATGGTGTCGTTCACAGTTCTAGTATTGACTTCCGTTTGCCATCCATGTATACCCATTCTACACAATCAATCAAAACTCCCTGCACCAATTATACTTCACCGAGAGTCGAGTCGTGTGTGTGTGTGTGTGTGTGTGTGTGTGTGTGTGTGTGTGTGTGTGTGTGTGTGTGTGTGTGTGTGTGTGCTCACTCTCTTTCCGTGCCTCTCTGCCTCTCTCCTCCTATCCCTCTCTGCGTCTCTCTCTCTCTCTCTCTCTCTCTCTCTCTCTCTCTCCCTGCCCTTCAGCCTGGAGTTAAATGTCCATGTATTTTTAATAAGGCCTAAGCTATGGAATTTAATAAAGACTTCAACTCCCGCTGTTCCTGTCCTCCCCCCCAGAGGACAAACACACTTCCTTGATCGAGGATTTCTTTTGCTTTTCGTTCCCGTGACAAACCCCAACACCCCCGCAGACACAGACAAACAGACACACACACACACACACACACACACACACACAGACACACACATACACACACACACCTTTCTCTGGCAGTCGGGAAACAAAACTGTGTCTCTACTAATCAACTGTATAGAAGCAAAAGGAATCCATTGCGTTCGCTTTCGGGAAGAACGTTTTGATGTCAGATATAAACCAACACATTTTGTCATGTCCTTATCGTGTTTATAGTGTGAGTTACCGGGCTCGCCCCCCCCCCCCCACCCCCCCACAAAACAGTTTGACGCCATATATGGTCCATATACCATGGGTTCCCAAAGTGGGGTCCGGGGACCCCTGGGGGTACTTGAGGGAGTTCCAGGGGGTCCCTATATAGCTCAATTAGAGATAGTTACAAATGTACCCTTAATTGTGTCTGTAACTTGGTTCCATTTGTACACTCTCAGAGTTAAATTAACAGTTTGTTTTACAATATAAATTGGGGGTACCAGAGATAGAAATGCCATTAAATCGGGGGGTCCGTAGCATAATGCGTGTGAAACTATGGGGGGTCCATGAAATTAATATTATTATGTTTCGGAGTCACTGCTAGAGCCGTAAAAATCCTCCCTTATCGGTGGTCACTGGCGTATGTTTTCAAATGGGGGGGGTCCGTGGCCTAATAAGTAGTAGAGGCGCAAAGAGGAGAACAAAGAAATAATAGATACAAAAAAATAGGGGAGGCGGACTATTTTCCGACAGCATTCTAGCCGACGGGGCAACGGTCCGCTCCGCAGCGGGGGGACGTTCGCTGCGATGCGAAAAAGCGCTGCTCCGACATGCGCTGCTCCCGTGCTTGCGTTTATAGGGTTAGGTTATAGGATTGAGGTTTCGGATCAATATGCTGTCGGAAAAAAAAGACCTGCACCCAAAAAATAGAATCAAATCAAATGATATATATAGGAGCCAGCCACCATACAGGGGCCAAGGTCAGCACCAGAGCCCCATCTGGTCCACCACCACCACCACCATCATTATCCATATGAGAGGAGGGGGTGATCCGGGGAGGTGGATCCCAGGCAGAGAGAGAAGAACGCTGCGTGTTTGACAGACTCCTCCAGGCTTGGAAACGTGTCAGAGAGTTAGCTCCTCTTCAAGCCCCAGTGCCCTCTAGCCTGCCCATTGATTTTTCTGTCTCACTGCTTGTTTCTCCCACTTAAGACTCTTGCTTGTTGCCTATGGAGAAGAAGGCATTGTGGTCAATCGGTATCCATGGGTAGTTTTTTTTTAGCTTTGCCTTTAACCCATTCTGAACGGGAACCCATTTTGGTTTTAGCATCATGTTATGCTTTAGCTATTGAAAAATAGCAGATCTACAAGCTCATAGCGCGCCACCGAGTGGCGCGCTACGAGCTTGTAGGTCTGCTATTTTTGAAAAATCGAAGAACGACTGACATTTTTAGAATCTGATCTCAGGTCAGAATGGGCTAATCAGACCAGTGTGTGTCCAGTGTAAACCTCGTATGAATCTGATCTCAGGTCAGAATGGGTTAAACCTGTAAACACATACGGTATAGTATCGTATATAGCTCGGGGGGTGCGACAGTATGGCCGACGACTCTCACGTTATATAGAACGGGATCCTCTCGGACGGCCGTGGGAAATATATACAGTAACGACGGTTC
>NW_027665414.1:0-2000 GCF_963924005.1 Protomyctophum bolini | reverse complement strand
GCTAGATAGCTATAAACACACAACACCAGATATATAGCTAGATAGCTATAAACACAACACCAGATATATAGCTAGATAGCTATAAACACAACACCAGATATATAGCTAGATAGCTATGAACACAACACCAGATATATAGCTAGATAGCTATAAACACAACACCAGATATATAGCTAGATAGCTATAAACACAACACCAGATATATAGCTAGATAGCTATAAACACAACACCAGATATATAGCTAGATAGCTATAAACACAACACCAGATATATAGCTAGAAGTAGATAGCTATAAACACAACACCAGATATATAGCTAGATAGCTATAAACACAACACCAGATATATAGCTAGATAGCTATAAACACAACAATAGAACACTGGTATCTCGGTATCGGCTAACACAGAAATGGTGGTATGGGGATCGGATTGGGAATGAAATAAGTGTATCGGGACATCCCTAATTGCCAGCAGGCCAATAACTCAGCAAACCCCAGAGTGAAAGAAAGTGCAGCCTTATACGGGTCGATCGATTTTCAGGCACACAATCAGAGTTAACCCATTTTGGGTGGGGAACCCCTTTTGGTTATAGCATCATGTTATAATTTAGCTATTGAAAAATAGCAGATCTACAAGCTCATAGCGCGCCACCGAGTGGCGCGCTACGAGCTTGTAGGTCTGCAATTTTCTTTTAATCGTCGCGCAAACTTGGAAACATATGGTAGAAACATAGGTATTTCAGAAAACTGTCATGATTTAGAAGACATTTTTTTAATTTCGACGTCAGGCCTAAATGGGTTAAATGAACTGGAACAGGATTGTTTTTGCCGTGCATGTGAATCTGTGTGTGAGGTTCATTATTTGCCTATAAAAAGGGGGGGCGCTCAGATGTGGTGGTGTGTGTCCACCGAAAAGCCAAAGAAAAATAAAGCTGGATTCTCACAGAAAAAAAAAGAGAAAGTGAGCGCGTTTATTTTCCCATGTTGTTTAGACAGCCGTTTCCAGCGGTTGTAATCGCACCCAGCGTTTTTTAAATGGCCCTTTTTCTTTAAATGGGACAGCCTGGTTCCTCAGCAGCAGCAGCAGCAGCAGAAGCGGAGGCTTGTGTTGCCTTTACAAGCATACATTTGGAATCTTTTCAAGAACCACCAACCCCCCCCCCCCCCCACCCCCCCTCTCCACACACACACACACACACACACACACACACACCCCAGGACAGGAAACTCCACATCCTGCCCTGTTTGGACTGACTTGGATCAGGAGTTCAGTGTCTGTGGCATCAAAAGAGTTGAGGGGGAAACACGCAGCGACCCTGCCCTGCCCTGGGTCGCCCTGCCCTGCCCCGCGCCACACCTCTGAGCTTTCAGGGGGAAACACGCAGCGACCCTGCCCTGCCCTGGGTCGCCCTGCCCTGCCCCGCGCCACACCTCTGGGCTTTTAGGGGGGAAACACGCAGCGACCCTGCCCTGCCCCGGGTCGCCCTGCCCTGCCCCGCGCCACACCTCTGAGCTTTCAGGGCGTGAGGAATTCCAGGGAGCAGAGACCTATACAGCGTACTATAGCGGACGGTGGTGGTAATGGGGGTCAGTGCTATGAAAAGGAAGGGCTGTCCTGTGTCTCTGCTGATCCCAGGGAAATGTTATTTAGCACAAGGTTTCGACCCTTACAGGTCTTCGCAAGGGTCGTAAGTATATAGGGATGCTCCGAAAGGGAAATTATTGGCCGAAACCGAATATATTTTGAGGGGCTCGGTTTCTAAAGCGTAGTTGTTTATTTTGGGGCATGTTACCTATACTGTTGTTTAAAACCGGTGATTCTCATCGTTGTAGTAATGCATGTATAGAGACTACAATTGTAGTCCGTTGTGCTCCATCCAGTAAAGACTGCATGTATAGAGACTACAATTGTAGTCCGTTGTGCTCCATCCAGTAAAGACTGCATGTATAGAGACTACAATTGTAGTCCGTTGTGCTCCATCCAGTCAGTGCACAGTCCTAA
>NW_027665415.1:0-24112 GCF_963924005.1 Protomyctophum bolini | reverse complement strand
GGCCAAAATGTCACTTTCACAGTCCCAAAGTGCCATTTTCACAGTAAAAATGGTTCACTTTTGCTTAGCTTAGTCTGTAACTTGAAAACTATGTACCGTATGGCCCTATAAACTGTGTTGGGATGAAAGCTAGCCACTTTGAGCAATGTGGGAAGTGCTGGGGCAGTTTGGGACAACAGGGCCAAAATGTCACTTTCACAGTCCCAAAGTGCCATTTTCACAGTAAAAAGGCCTGGTTCACTTTTGCTTAGCTTAGTCTGTAACTTGAAAACTATGTACCGTATGGCCCTATAAACTGTGTTGGGATGAAAGCTAGCCACTTTGAGCAATGTGGGAAGTGCTGGGGCAGTTTGGGACAACAGGGCCAAAATGTCACTTTCACAGTCCCAAAGTGCCATTTTCACAGTAAAAAGGCCTGGTTCACTTTTGCTTAGCTTAGTCTGTAACTTGAAAACTATGTACCGTATGGCCCTATAAACTGTGTTGGGATGAAAGCTAGCCACTTTGAGCAATGTGGGAAGTGCTGGGGCAGTTTGGGACAACAGGGCCAAAATGTCACTTTCACAGTCCCAAAGTGCCATTTTCACAGTAAAAAGGCCTGGTTCACTTTTGCTTAGCTTAGTCTGTAACTTGAAAACTATGTACCGTATGGCCCTATAAACTGTGTTGGGATGAAAGCTAGCCACTTTGAGCAATGTGGGAAGTGCTGGGGCAGTTTGGGACAACAGGGCCAAAATGTCACTTTCACAGTCCCAAAGTGCCATTTTCACAGTAAAAAGGCCTGGTTCACTTTTGCTTAGCTTAGTCTGTAACTTTAAAACTATGTACCGTATGGCCCTATAAACTGTGTTGGGATGAAAGCTAGCCACTTTGAGCATTGTGGCAAGAGCTGGGGCAGTTTGGGACAACAGGGAACGAACAGGGCCAAAATGTCACTTTCACAGTCCCAAAGTGCCATTTTCACAGTAAAAAGGCCTGGTTCACTTTTGCTTAGCTTAGTCTGTAACTTGAAAACTATGTACCGTATGGCCCTATAAACTGTGTTGGGATGAAAGCTAGCCACTTTGAGCAATGTGGGAAGTGCTGGGGCAGTTTGGGACAACAGGGCCAAAATGTCACTTTCACAGTCCCAAAGTGCCATTTTCACAGTAAAAAGGCCTGGTTCACTTTTGCTTAGCTTAGTCTGTAACTTGAAAACTATGTACCGTATGGCCCTATAAACTGTGTTGGGATGAAAGCTAGCCACTTTGAGCAATGTGGGAAGTGCTGGGGCAGTTTGGGACAACAGGGCCAAAATGTCACTTTCACAGTCCCAAAGTGCCATTTTCACAGTAAAAAGGCCTGGTTCACTTTTGCTTAGCTTAGTCTGTAACTTGAAAACTATGTACTGTATGGCCCTATAAACTGTGTTGGGATGAAAGCTAGCCACTTTGAGCAATGTGGGAAGTGCTGGGGCAGTTTGGGACAACAGGGCCAAAATGTCACTTTCACAGTCCCAAAGTGCCGTTTTCACAGTAAAAAAAAAAAGATTCATTTTGCTTAGCTTAGTCTGTAACTTGAAAACTATGTACCGTATGGCCCTATAAACTGTGTTGGGATGAAAGCTAGCCACTTTGAGCAATGTGGGAAGTGCTGGGGCAGTTTGGGACAACAGGGCCAAAATGTCACTTTCACAGTCCCAAAGTGCCATTTTCACAGTAAAAAGGCCTGGTTCACTTTTGCTTAGCTTAGTCTGTAACTTGAAAACTATGTACCGTATGGCCCTATAAACTGTGTTGGGATGAAAGCTAGCCACTTTGAGCAATGTGGGAAGTGCTGGGGCAGTTTGGGACAACAGGGCCAAAATGTCACTTTCACAGTCCCAAAGTGCCATTTTCACAGTAAAAAGGCCTGGTTCACTTTTGCTTAGCTTAGTCTGTAACTTGAAAACTATGTACCGTATGGCCCTATAAACTGTGTTGGGATGAAAGCTAGCCACTTTGAGCAGTGTGGGAAGTGCTGGGGCAGTTTGGGACAACAGGGCCAAAATGTCACTTTCACAGTCCCAAAGTGCCATTTTCACAGTAAAAAGGCCTGGTTCACTTTTGCTTAGCTTAGTCTGTAACTTGAAAACTATGTACCGTATGGCCCTATAAACTGTGTTGGGATGAAAGCTAGCCACTTTGAGCATTGTGGCAAGAGCTGGGGCAGTTTGGGACAACAGGGAACGAACAGGGCCAAAATGTCACTTTCACAGTCCCAAAGTGCCATTTTCACAGTAAAAAGGCCTGGTTCACTTTTGCTTAGCTTAGTCTGTAACTTGAAAACTATGTACCGTATGGCCCTATAAACTGTGTTGGGATGAAAGCTAGCCACTTTGAGCAATGTGGGAAGTGCTGGGGCAGTTTGGGACAACAGGGCCAAAATGTCACTTTCACAGTCCCAAAGTGCCATTTTCACAGTAAAAAGGCCTGGTTCACTTTTGCTTAGCTTAGTCTGTAACTTGAAAACTATGTACCGTATGGCCCTATAAACTGTGTTGGGATGAAAGCTAGCCACTTTGAGCAATGTGGGAAGTGCTGGGGCAGTTTGGGACAACAGGGCCAAAATGTCACTTTCACAGTCCCAAAGTGCCATTTTCACAGTAAAAAGGCCTGGTTCACTTTTGCTTAGCTTAGTCTGTAACTTGAAAACTATGTACCGTATGGCCCTATAAACTGTGTTGGGATGAAAGCTAGCCACTTTGAGCAATGTGGGAAGTGCTGGGGCAGTTTGGGACAACAGGGCCAAAATGTCACTTTCACAGTCCCAAAGTGCCGTTTTCACAGTAAAAAAAAAAAGATTAATTTTGCTTAGCTTAGTCTGTAACTTGAAAACTATGTACCGTATGGCCCTATAAACTGTGTTGGGATGAAAGCTAGCCACTTTGAGCAATGTGGGAAGTGCTGGGGCAGTTTGGGACAACAGGGCCAAAATGTCACTTTCACAGTCCCAAAGTGCCATTTTCACAGTAAAAAGGCCTGGTTCACTTTTGCTTAGCTTAGTCTGTAACTTGAAAACTATGTACCGTATGGCCCTATAAACTGTGTTGGGATGAAAGCTAGCCACTTTGAGCAATGTGGGAAGTGCTGGGGCAGTTTGGGACAACAGGGCCAAAATGTCACTTTCACAGTCCCAAAGTGCCATTTTCACAGTAAAAAGGCCTGGTTCACTTTTGCTTAGCTTAGTCTGTAACTTGAAAACTATGTACCGTATGGCCCTATAAACTGTGTTGGGATGAAAGCTAGCCACTTTGAGCAATGTGGGAAGTGCTGGGGCAGTTTGGGACAACAGGGCCAAAATGTCACTTTCACAGTCCCAAAGTGCCATTTTCACAGTAAAAAAAAAACAGATTCATTTTGCTTAGCTTAGTCTGTAACTTGAAAACTATGTACCGTATGGCCCTATAAACTGTGTTGGGATGAAAGCTAGCCACTTTGAGCAATGTGGGAAGTGCTGGGGCAGTTTGGGACAACAGGGCCAAAATGTCACTTTCACAGTCCCAAAGTGCCATTTTCACAGTAAAAAGGCCTGGTTCACTTTTGCTTAGCTTAGTCTGTAACTTGAAAACTATGTACCGTATGGCCCTATAAACTGTGTTGGGATGAAAGCTAGCCACTTTGAGCAATGTGGGAAGTGCTGGGGCAGTTTGGGACAACAGGGCCAAAATGTCACTTTCACAGTCCCAAAGTGCCATTTTCACAGTAAAAAAAAACAGATTCATTTTGCTTAGCTTAGTCTGTAACTTGAAAACTATGTACCGTATGGCCCTATAAACTGTGTTGGGATGAAAGCTAGCCACTTTGAGCAATGTGGGAAGTGCTGGGGCAGTTTGGGACAACAGGGCCAAAATGTCACTTTCACAGTCCCAAAGTGCCGTTTTCACAGTAAAAAAAAAAAGATTCATTTTGCTTAGCTTTGTCTGTAACTTGAAAACTATGTACCGTATGGCCCTATAAACTGTGTTGGGATGAAAGCTAGCCACTTTGAGCAATGTGGGAAGTGCTGGGGCAGTTTGGGACAACAGGGCCAAAATGTCACTTTCACAGTCCCAAAGTGCCATTTTCACAGTAAAAAGGCCTGGTTCACTTTTGCTTAGCTTAGTCTGTAACTTGAAAACTATGTACCGTATGGCCCTATAAACTGTGTTGGGATGAAAGCTAGCCACTTTGAGCAATGTGGGAAGTGCTGGGGCAGTTTGGGACAACAGGGCCAAAATGTCACTTTCACAGTCCCAAAGTGCCATTTTCACAGTAAAAAGGCCTGGTTCACTTTTGCTTAGCTTAGTCTGTAACTTGAAAACTATGTACCGTATGGCCCTATAAACTGTGTTGGGATGAAAGCTAGCCACTTTGAGCATTGTGGCAAGAGCTGGGGCAGTTTGGGACAACAGGGAACGAACAGGGCCAAAATGTCACTTTCACAGTCCCAAAGTGCCATTTTCACAGTAAAAAGGCCTGGTTCACTTTTGCTTAGCTTAGTCTGTAACTTGAAAACTATGTACCGTATGGCCCTATAAACTGTGTTGGGATGAAAGCTAGCCACTTTGAGCAATGTGGGAAGTGCTGGGGCAGTTTGGGACAACAGGGCCAAAATGTCACTTTCACAGTCCCAAAGTGCCATTTTCACAGTAAAAAGGCCTGGTTCACTTTTGCTTAGCTTAGTCTGTAACTTGAAAACTATGTACCGTATGGCCCTATAAACTGTGTTGGGATGAAAGCTAGCCACTTTGAGCAATGTGGGAAGTGCTGGGGCAGTTTGGGACAACAGGGCCAAAATGTCACTTTCACAGTCCCAAAGTGCCATTTTCACAGTAAAAAGGCCTGGTTCACTTTTGCTTAGCTTAGTCTGTAACTTGAAAACTATGTACCGTATGGCCCTATAAACTGTGTTGGGATGAAAGCTAGCCACTTTGAGCAATGTGGGAAGTGCTGGGGCAGTTTGGGACAACAGGGCCAAAATGTCACTTTCACAGTCCCAAAGTGCCATTTTCACAGTAAAAAGGCCTGGTTCACTTTTGCTTAGCTTAGTCTGTAACTTGAAAACGATGTACCGTATGGCCCTATAAACTGTGTTGGGATGAAAGCTAGCCACTTTGAGCAATGTGGGAAGTGCTGGGGCAGTTTGGGACAACAGGGCCAAAATGTCACTTTCACAGTCCCAAAGTGCCGTTTTCACAGTAAAAAAAAAAAGATTCATTTTGCTTAGCTTAGTCTGTAACTTGAAAACTATGTACCGTATGGCCCTATAAACTGTGTTGGGATGAAAGCTAGCCACTTTGAGCAATGTGGGAAGTGCTGGGGCAGTTTGGGACAAAAGGGCCAAAATGTCACTTTCACAGTCCCAAAGTGCCATTTTCACAGTAAAAAGGCCTGGTTCACTTTTGCTTAGCTTAGTCTGTAACTTGAAAACTATGTACCGTATGGCCCTATAAACTGTGTTGGGATGAAAGCTAGCCACTTTGAGCAATGTGGGAAGTGCTGGGGCAGTTTGGGACAACAGGGCCAAAATGTCACTTTCACAGTCCCAAAGTGCCATTTTCACAGTAAAAAGGCCTGGTTCACTTTTGCTTAGCTTAGTCTGTAACTTGAAAACTATGTACCGTATGGCCCTATAAACTGTGTTGGGATGAAAGCTAGCCACTTTGAGCAGTGTGGGAAGTGCTGGGGCAGTTTGGGACAACAGGGCCAAAATGTCACTTTCACAGTCCCAAAGTGCCATTTTCACAGTAAAAAGGCCTGGTTCACTTTTGCTTAGCTTAGTCTGTAACTTGAAAACTATGTACCGTATGGCCCTATAAACTGTGTTGGGATGAAAGCTAGCCACTTTGAGCATTGTGGCAAGAGCTGGGGCAGTTTGGGACAACAGGGAACGAACAGGGCCAAAATGTCACTTTCACAGTCCCAAAGTGCCATTTTCACAGTAAAAAGGCCTGGTTCACTTTTGCTTAGCTTAGTCTGTAACTTGAAAACTATGTACCGTATGGCCCTATAAACTGTGTTGGGATGAAAGCTAGCCACTTTGAGCAATGTGGGAAGTGCTGGGGCAGTTTGGGACAACAGGGCCAAAATGTCACTTTCACAGTCCCAAAGTGCCATTTTCACAGTAAAAAGGCCTGGTTCACTTTTGTTAGCTTAGTCTGTAACTTGAAAACTATGTACCGTATGGCCCTATAAACTGTGTTGGGATGAAAGCTAGCCACTTTGAGCAATGTGGGAAGTGCTGGGGCAGTTTGGGACAACAGGGCCAAAATGTCACTTTCACAGTCCCAAAGTGCCATTTTCACAGTAAAAAGGCCTGGTTCACTTTTGCTTAGCTTAGTCTGTAACTTGAAAACTATGTACCGTATGGCCCTATAAACTGTGTTGGGATGAAAGCTAGCCACTTTGAGCAATGTGGGAAGTGCTGGGGCAGTTTGGGACAACAGGGCCAAAATGTCACTTTCACAGTCCCAAAGTGCCGTTTTCACAGTAAAAAAAAAAAGATTCATTTTGCTTAGCTTAGTCTGTAACTTGAAAACTATGTACCGTATGGCCCTATAAACTGTGTTGGGATGAAAGCTAGCCACTTTGAGCAATGTGGGAAGTGCTGGGGCAGTTTGGGACAACAGGGCCAAAATGTCACTTTCACAGTCCCAAAGTGCCATTTTCACAGTAAAAAGGCCTGGTTCACTTTTGCTTAGCTTAGTCTGTAACTTGAAAACTATGTACCGTATGGCCCTATAAACTGTGTTGGGATGAAAGCTAGCCACTTTGAGCAATGTGGGAAGTGCTGGGGCAGTTTGGGACAACAGGGCCAAAATGTCACTTTCACAGTCCCAAAGTGCCATTTTCACAGTAAAAAGGCCTGGTTCACTTTTGCTTAGCTTAGTCTGTAACTTGAAAACTATGTACCGTATGGCCCTATAAACTGTGTTGGGATGAAAGCTAGCCACTTTGAGCAGTGTGGGAAGTGCTGGGGCAGTTTGGGACAACAGGGCCAAAATGTCACTTTCACAGTCCCAAAGTGCCATTTTCACAGTAAAAAGGCCTGGTTCACTTTTGCTTAGCTTAGTCTGTAACTTGAAAACTATGTACCGTATGGCCCTATAAACTGTGTTGGGATGAAAGCTAGCCACTTTGAGCATTGTGGCAAGAGCTGGGGCAGTTTGGGACAACAGGGAACGAACAGGGCCAAAATGTCACTTTCACAGTCCCAAAGTGCCATTTTCACAGTAAAAAGGCCTGGTTCACTTTTGCTTAGCTTAGTCTGTAACTTGAAAACTATGTACCGTATGGCCCTATAAACTGTGTTGGGATGAAAGCTAGCCACTTTGAGCAATGTGGGAAGTGCTGGGGCAGTTTGGGACAACAGGGCCAAAATGTCACTTTCACAGTCCCAAAGTGCCATTTTCACAGTAAAAAGGCCTGGTTCACTTTTGCTTAGCTTAGTCTGTAACTTGAAAACTATGTACCGTATGGCCCTATAAACTGTGTTGGGATGAAAGCTAGCCACTTTGAGCAATGTGGGAAGTGCTGGGGCAGTTTGGGACAACAGGGCCAAAATGTCACTTTCACAGTCCCAAAGTGCCATTTTCACAGTAAAAAGGCCTGGTTCACTTTTGCTTAGCTTAGTCTGTAACTTGAAAACTATGTACCGTATGGCCCTATAAACTGTGTTGGGATGAAAGCTAGCCACTTTGAGCAATGTGGGAAGTGCTGGGGCAGTTTGGGACAACAGGGCCAAAATGTCACTTTCACAGTCCCAAAGTGCCGTTTTCACAGTAAAAAAAAAAAGATTCATTTTGCTTAGCTTAGTCTGTAACTTGAAAACTATGTACCGTATGGCCCTATAAACTGTGTTGGGATGAAAGCTAGCCACTTTGAGCAATGTGGGAAGTGCTGGGGCAGTTTGGGACAACAGGGCCAAAATGTCACTTTCACAGTCCCAAAGTGCCATTTTCACAGTAAAAAGGCCTGGTTCACTTTTGCTTAGCTTAGTCTGTAACTTGAAAACTATGTACCGTATGGCCCTATAAACTGTGTTGGGATGAAAGCTAGCCACTTTGAGCAATGTGGGAAGTGCTGGGGCAGTTTGGGACAACAGGGCCAAAATGTCACTTTCACAGTCCCAAAGTGCCATTTTCACAGTAAAAAGGCCTGGTTCACTTTTGCTTAGCTTAGTCTGTAACTTGAAAACTATGTACCGTATGGCCCTATAAACTGTGTTGGGATGAAAGCTAGCCACTTTGAGCAATGTGGGAAGTGCTGGGGCAGTTTGGGACAACAGGGCCAAAATGTCACTTTCACAGTCCCAAAGTGCCATTTTCACAGTAAAAAAAAAACAGATTCATTTTGCTTAGCTTAGTCTGTAACTTGAAAACTATGTACCGTATGGCCCTATAAACTGTGTTGGGATGAAAGCTAGCCACTTTGAGCAATGTGGGAAGTGCTGGGGCAGTTTGGGACAACAGGGCCAAAATGTCACTTTCACAGTCCCAAAGTGCCATTTTCACAGTAAAAAGGCCTGGTTCACTTTTGCTTAGCTTAGTCTGTAACTTGAAAACTATGTACCGTATGGCCCTATAAACTGTGTTGGGATGAAAGCTAGCCACTTTGAGCAATGTGGGAAGTGCTGGGGCAGTTTGGGACAACAGGGCCAAAATGTCACTTTCACAGTCCCAAAGTGCCGTTTTCACAGTAAAAAAAAAAAGATTCATTTTGCTTAGCTTTGTCTGTAACTTGAAAACTATGTACCGTATGGCCCTATAAACTGTGTTGGGATGAAAGCTAGCCACTTTGAGCAATGTGGGAAGTGCTGGGGCAGTTTGGGACAACAGGGCCAAAATGTCACTTTCACAGTCCCAAAGTGCCATTTTCACAGTAAAAAGGCCTGGTTCACTTTTGCTTAGCTTAGTCTGTAACTTGAAAACTATGTACCGTATGGCCCTATAAACTGTGTTGGGATGAAAGCTAGCCACTTTGAGCAGTGTGGGAAGTGCTGGGGCAGTTTGGGACAACAGGGCCAAAATGTCACTTTCACAGTCCCAAAGTGCCATTTTCACAGTAAAAAGGCCTGGTTCACTTTTGCTTAGCTTAGTCTGTAACTTGAAAACTATGTACCGTATGGCCCTATAAACTGTGTTGGGATGAAAGCTAGCCACTTTGAGCATTGTGGCAAGAGCTGGGGCAGTTTGGGACAACAGGGAACGAACAGGGCCAAAATGTCACTTTCACAGTCCCAAAGTGCCATTTTCACAGTAAAAAGGCCTGGTTCACTTTTGCTTAGCTTAGTCTGTAACTTGAAAACTATGTACCGTATGGCCCTATAAACTGTGTTGGGATGAAAGCTAGCCACTTTGAGCAATGTGGGAAGTGCTGGGGCAGTTTGGGACAACAGGGCCAAAATGTCACTTTCACAGTCCCAAAGTGCCATTTTCACAGTAAAAAGGCCTGGTTCACTTTTGCTTAGCTTAGTCTGTAACTTGAAAACTATGTACCGTATGGCCCTATAAACTGTGTTGGGATGAAAGCTAGCCACTTTGAGCAATGTGGGAAGTGCTGGGGCAGTTTGGGACAACAGGGCCAAAATGTCACTTTCACAGTCCCAAAGTGCCATTTTCACAGTAAAAAGGCCTGGTTCACTTTTGCTTAGCTTAGTCTGTAACTTGAAAACTATGTACCGTATGGCCCTATAAACTGTGTTGGGATGAAAGCTAGCCACTTTGAGCAATGTGGGAAGTGCTGGGGCAGTTTGGGACAACAGGGCCAAAATGTCACTTTCACAGTCCCAAAGTGCCGTTTTCACAGTAAAAAAAAAAAGATTCATTTTGCTTAGCTTAGTCTGTAACTTGAAAACTATGTACCGTATGGCCCTATAAACTGTGTTGGGATGAAAGCTAGCCACTTTGAGCAATGTGGGAAGTGCTGGGGCAGTTTGGGACAACAGGGCCAAAATGTCACTTTCACAGTCCCAAAGTGCCATTTTCACAGTAAAAAGGCCTGGTTCACTTTTGCTTAGCTTAGTCTGTAACTTGAAAACTATGTACCGTATGGCCCTATAAACTGTGTTGGGATGAAAGCTAGCCACTTTGAGCAATGTGGGAAGTGCTGGGGCAGTTTGGGACAACAGGGCCAAAATGTCACTTTCACAGTCCCAAAGTGCCATTTTCACAGTAAAAAGGCCTGGTTCACTTTTGCTTAGCTTAGTCTGTAACTTGAAAACTATGTACCGTATGGCCCTATAAACTGTGTTGGGATGAAAGCTAGCCACTTTGAGCAGTGTGGGAAGTGCTGGGGCAGTTTGGGACAACAGGGCCAAAATGTCACTTTCACAGTCCCAAAGTGCCATTTTCACAGTAAAAAGGCCTGGTTCACTTTTGCTTAGCTTAGTCTGTAACTTGAAAACTATGTACCGTATGGCCCTATAAACTGTGTTGGGATGAAAGCTAGCCACTTTGAGCATTGTGGCAAGAGCTGGGGCAGTTTGGGACAACAGGGAACGAACAGGGCCAAAATGTCACTTTCACAGTCCCAAAGTGCCATTTTCACAGTAAAAAGGCCTGGTTCACTTTTGCTTAGCTTAGTCTGTAACTTGAAAACTATGTACCGTATGGCCCTATAAACTGTGTTGGGATGAAAGCTAGCCACTTTGAGCAATGTGGGAAGTGCTGGGGCAGTTTGGGACAACAGGGCCAAAATGTCACTTTCACAGTCCCAAAGTGCCATTTTCACAGTAAAAAGGCCTGGTTCACTTTTGCTTAGCTTAGTCTGTAACTTGAAAACTATGTACCGTATGGCCCTATAAACTGTGTTGGGATGAAAGCTAGCCACTTTGAGCAATGTGGGAAGTGCTGGGGCAGTTTGGGACAACAGGGCCAAAATGTCACTTTCACAGTCCCAAAGTGCCATTTTCACAGTAAAAAGGCCTGGTTCACTTTTGCTTAGCTTAGTCTGTAACTTGAAAACTATGTACCGTATGGCCCTATAAACTGTGTTGGGATGAAAGCTAGCCACTTTGAGCAATGTGGGAAGTGCTGGGGCAGTTTGGGACAACAGGGCCAAAATGTCACTTTCACAGTCCCAAAGTGCCGTTTTCACAGTAAAAAAAAAAAGATTCATTTTGCTTAGCTTAGTCTGTAACTTGAAAACTATGTACCGTATGGCCCTATAAACTGTGTTGGGATGAAAGCTAGCCACTTTGAGCAATGTGGGAAGTGCTGGGGCAGTTTGGGACAACAGGGCCAAAATGTCACTTTCACAGTCCCAAAGTGCCATTTTCACAGTAAAAAGGCCTGGTTCACTTTTGCTTAGCTTAGTCTGTAACTTGAAAACTATGTACCGTATGGCCCTATAAACTGTGTTGGGATGAAAGCTAGCCACTTTGAGCAATGTGGGAAGTGCTGGGGCAGTTTGGGACAACAGGGCCAAAATGTCACTTTCACAGTCCCAAAGTGCCATTTTCACAGTAAAAAGGCCTGGTTCACTTTTGCTTAGCTTAGTCTGTAACTTGAAAACTATGTACCGTATGGCCCTATAAACTGTGTTGGGATGAAAGCTAGCCACTTTGAGCAATGTGGGAAGTGCTGGGGCAGTTTGGGACAACAGGGCCAAAATGTCACTTTCACAGTCCCAAAGTGCCATTTTCACAGTAAAAAGGCCTGGTTCACTTTTGCTTAGCTTAGTCTGTAACTTGAAAACTATGTACCGTATGGCCCTATAAACTGTGTTGGGATGAAAGCTAGCCACTTTGAGCAATGTGGGAAGTGCTGGGGCAGTTTGGGACAACAGGGCCAAAATGTCACTTTCACAGTCCCAAAGTGCCGTTTTCACAGTAAAAAAAAAAGATTAATTTTGCTTAGCTTAGTCTGTAACTTGAAAACTATGTACCGTATGGCCCTATAAACTGTGTTGGGATGAAAGCTAGCCACTTTGAGCAATGTGGGAAGTGCTGGGGCAGTTTGGGACAACAGGGCCAAAATGTTACTTTCACTTTCACAGTCCCAAAGTGCCATTTTCACAGTAAAAAGGCCTGGTTCACTTTTGCTTAGCTTAGTCTGTAACTTGAAAACTATGTACCGTATGGCCCTATAAACTGTGTTGGGATGAAAGCTAGCCACTTTGAGCAATGTGGGAAGTGCTGGGGCAGTTTGGGACAACAGGGCCAAAATGTCACTTTCACAGTCCCAAAGTGCCATTTTCACAGTAAAAAAAAACAGATTCATTTTGCTTAGCTTAGTCTGTAACTTGAAAACTATGTACCGTATGGCCCTATAAACTGTGTTGGGATGAAAGCTAGCCACTTTGAGCAATGTGGGAAGTGCTGGGGCAGTTTGGGACAACAGGGCCAAAATGTCACTTTCACAGTCCCAAAGTGCCGTTTTCACAGTAAAAAAAAAAAGATTAATTTTGCTTAGCTTTGTCTGTAACTTGAAAACTATGTACCGTATGGCCCTATAAACTGTGTTGGGATGAAAGCTAGCCACTTTGAGCAATGTGGGAAGTGCTGGGGCAGTTTGGGACAACAGGGCCAAAATGTCACTTTCACAGTCCCAAAGTGCCATTTTCACAGTAAAAAGGCCTGGTTCACTTTTGCTTAGCTTAGTCTGTAACTTGAAAACTATGTACCGTATGGCCCTATAAACTGTGTTGGGATGAAAGCTAGCCACTTTGAGCAATGTGGGAAGTGCTGGGGCAGTTTGGGACAACAGGGCCAAAATGTCACTTTCACAGTCCCAAAGTGCCATTTTCACAGTAAAAAGGCCTGGTTCACTTTTGCTTAGCTTAGTCTGTAACTTGAAAACTATGTACCGTATGGCCCTATAAACTGTGTTGGGATGAAAGCTAGCCACTTTGAGCATTGTGGCAAGAGCTGGGGCAGTTTGGGACAACAGGGAACGAACAGGGCCAAAATGTCACTTTCACAGTCCCAAAGTGCCATTTTCACAGGAAAAAGGCCTGGTTCACTTTTGCTTAGCTTAGTCTGTAACTTGAAAACTATGTACCGTATGGCCCTATAAACTGTGTTGGGATGAAAGCTAGCCACTTTGAGCAATGTGGGAAGTGCTGGGGCAGTTTGGGACAACAGGGCCAAAATGTCACTTTCACAGTCCCAAAGTGCCATTTTCACAGTAAAAAGGCCTGGTTCACTTTTGCTTAGCTTAGTCTGTAACTTGAAAACTATGTACCGTATGGCCCTATAAACTGTGTTGGGATGAAAGCTAGCCACTTTGAGCAATGTGGGAAGTGCTGGGGCAGTTTGGGACAACAGGGCCAAAATGTCACTTTCACAGTCCCAAAGTGCCATTTTCACAGTAAAAAGGCCTGGTTCACTTTTGCTTAGCTTAGTCTGTAACTTGAAAACTATGTACCGTATGGCCCTATAAACTGTGTTGGGATGAAAGCTAGCCACTTTGAGCAATGTGGGAAGTGCTGGGGCAGTTTGGGACAACAGGGCCAAAATGTCACTTTCACAGTCCCAAAGTGCCATTTTCACAGTAAAAAGGCCTGGTTCACTTTTGCTTAGCTTAGTCTGTAACTTGAAAACTATGTACCGTATGGCCCTATAAACTGTGTTGGGATGAAAGCTAGCCACTTTGAGCAATGTGGGAAGTGCTGGGGCAGTTTGGGACAACAGGGCCAAAATGTCACTTTCACAGTCCCAAAGTGCCGTTTTCACAGTAAAAAAAAAAAGATTCATTTTGCTTAGCTTAGTCTGTAACTTGAAAACTATGTACCGTATGGCCCTATAAACTGTGTTGGGATGAAAGCTAGCCACTTTGAGCAATGTGGGAAGTGCTGGGGCAGTTTGGGACAACAGGGCCAAAATGTCACTTTCACAGTCCCAAAGTGCCATTTTCACAGTAAAAAGGCCTGGTTCACTTTTGCTTAGCTTAGTCTGTAACTTGAAAACTATGTACCGTATGGCCCTATAAACTGTGTTGGGATGAAAGCTAGCCACTTTGAGCAATGTGGGAAGTGCTGGGGCAGTTTGGGACAACAGGGCCAAAATGTCACTTTCACAGTCCCAAAGTGCCATTTTCACAGTAAAAAGGCCTGGTTCACTTTTGCTTAGCTTAGTCTGTAACTTGAAAACTATGTACCGTATGGCCCTATAAACTGTGTTGGGATGAAAGCTAGCCACTTTGAGCAGTGTGGGAAGTGCTGGGGCAGTTTGGGACAACAGGGCCAAAATGTCACTTTCACAGTCCCAAAGTGCCATTTTCACAGTAAAAAGGCCTGGTTCACTTTTGCTTAGCTTAGTCTGTAACTTGAAAACTATGTACCGTATGGCCCTATAAACTGTGTTGGGATGAAAGCTAGCCACTTTGAGCATTGTGGCAAGAGCTGGGGCAGTTTGGGACAACAGGGAACGAACAGGGCCAAAATGTCACTTTCACAGTCCCAAAGTGCCATTTTCACAGTAAAAAGGCCTGGTTCACTTTTGCTTAGCTTAGTCTGTAACTTGAAAACTATGTACCGTATGGCCCTATAAACTGTGTTGGGATGAAAGCTAGCCACTTTGAGCAATGTGGGAAGTGCTGGGGCAGTTTGGGACAACAGGGCCAAAATGTCACTTTCACAGTCCCAAAGTGCCATTTTCACAGTAAAAAGGCCTGGTTCACTTTTGCTTAGCTTAGTCTGTAACTTGAAAACTATGTACCGTATGGCCCTATAAACTGTGTTGGGATGAAAGCTAGCCACTTTGAGCAATGTGGGAAGTGCTGGGGCAGTTTGGGACAACAGGGCCAAAATGTCACTTTCACAGTCCCAAAGTGCCATTTTCACAGTAAAAAGGCCTGGTTCACTTTTGCTTAGCTTAGTCTGTAACTTGAAAACTATGTACCGTATGGCCCTATAAACTGTGTTGGGATGAAAGCTAGCCACTTTGAGCAATGTGGGAAGTGCTGGGGCAGTTTGGGACAACAGGGCCAAAATGTCACTTTCACAGTCCCAAAGTGCCGTTTTCACAGTAAAAAAAAAAGATTCATTTTGCTTAGCTTAGTCTGTAACTTGAAAACTATGTACCGTATGGCCCTATAAACTGTGTTGGGATGAAAGCTAGCCACTTTGAGCAATGTGGGAAGTGCTGGGGCAGTTTGGGACAACAGGGCCAAAATGTCACTTTCACAGTCCCAAAGTGCCATTTTCACAGTAAAAAGGCCTGGTTCACTTTTGCTTAGCTTAGTCTGTAACTTGAAAACTATGTACCGTATGGCCCTATAAACTGTGTTGGGATGAAAGCTAGCCACTTTGAGCAATGTGGGAAGTGCTGGGGCAGTTTGGGACAACAGGGCCAAAATGTCACTTTCACAGTCCCAAAGTGCCATTTTCACAGTAAAAAGGCCTGGTTCACTTTTGCTTAGCTTAGTCTGTAACTTGAAAACTATGTACCGTATGGCCCTATAAACTGTGTTGGGATGAAAGCTAGCCACTTTGAGCATTGTGGCAAGAGCTGGGGCAGTTTGGGACAACAGGGAACGAACAGGGCCAAAATGTCACTTTCACAGTCCCAAAGTGCCATTTTCACAGTAAAAAGGCCTGGTTCACTTTTGCTTAGCTTAGTCTGTAACTTGAAAACTATGTACCGTATGGCCCTATAAACTGTGTTGGGATGAAAGCTAGCCACTTTGAGCAATGTGGGAAGTGCTGGGGCAGTTTGGGACAACAGGGCCAAAATGTCACTTTCACAGTCCCAAAGTGCCATTTTCACAGTAAAAAGGCCTGGTTCACTTTTGCTTAGCTTAGTCTGTAACTTGAAAACTATGTACCGTATGGCCCTATAAACTGTGTTGGGATGAAAGCTAGCCACTTTGAGCAATGTGGGAAGTGCTGGGGCAGTTTGGGACAACAGGGCCAAAATGTCACTTTCACAGTCCCAAAGTGCCATTTTCACAGTAAAAAAGGCCTGGTTCACTTTTGCTTAGCTTAGTCTGTAACTTGAAAACTATGTACCGTATGGCCCTATAAACTGTGTTGGGATGAAAGCTAGCCACTTTGAGCAATGTGGGAAGTGCTGGGGCAGTTTGGGACAACAGGGCCAAAATGTCACTTTCACAGTCCCAAAGTGCCATTTTCACAGTAAAAAGGCCTGGTTCACTTTTGCTTAGCTTAGTCTGTAACTTGAAAACTATGTACCGTATGGCCCTATAAACTGTGTTGGGATGAAAGCTAGCCACTTTGAGCAGTGTGGGAAGTGCTGGGGCAGTTTGGGACAACAGGGCCAAAATGTCACTTTCACAGTCCCAAAGTGCCATTTTCACAGTAAAAAGGCCTGGTTCACTTTTGCTTAGCTTAGTCTGTAACTTGAAAACTATGTACCGTATGGCCCTATAAACTGTGTTGGGATGAAAGCTAGCCACTTTGAGCATTGTGGCAAGAGCTGGGGCAGTTTGGGACAACAGGGAACGAACAGGGCCAAAATGTCACTTTCACAGTCCCAAAGTGCCATTTTCACAGTAAAAAGGCCTGGTTCACTTTTGCTTAGCTTAGTCTGTAACTTGAAAACTATGTACCGTATGGCCCTATAAAACTGTGTTGGGATGAAAGCTAGCCACTTTGAGCAATGTGGGAAGTGCTGGGGCAGTTTGGGACAACAGGGCCAAAATGTCACTTTCACAGTCCCAAAGTGCCATTTTCACAGTAAAAAGGCCTGGTTCAACTTTTGCTTAGCTTAGTCTGTAACTTGAAAACTATGTACCGTATGGCCCTATAAAACTGTGTTGGGATGAAAGCTAGCCACTTTGAGCAATGTGGGAAGTGCTGGGGCAGTTTGGGACAACAGGGCCAAAATGTCACTTTCACAGTCCCAAAGTGCCATTTTCACAGTAAAAAAGGCCTGGTTCACTTTTGCTTAGCTTAGTCTGTAACTTGAAAACTATGTACCGTATGGCCCTATAAACTGTGTTGGGATGAAAGCTAGCCACTTTGAGCAATGTGGGAAGTGCTGGGGCAGTTTGGGACAACAGGGCCAAAATGTCACTTTCACAGTCCCAAAGTGCCGTTTTCACAGTAAAAAAAAAAAGATTCATTTTGCTTAGCTTAGTCTGTAACTTGAAAACTATGTACCGTATGGCCCTATAAACTGTGTTGGGATGAAAGCTAGCCACTTTGAGCAATGTGGGAAGTGCTGGGGCAGTTTGGGACAACAGGGCCAAAATGTCACTTTCACAGTCCCAAAGTGCCATTTTCACAGTAAAAAGGCCTGGTTCACTTTTGCTTAGGCTTAGTCTGTAACTTGAAAACTATGTACCGTATGGCCCTATAAACTGTGTTGGGATGAAAGCTAGCCACTTTGAGCAATGTGGGAAGTGCTGGGGCAGTTTGGGACAACAGGGCCAAAATGTCACTTTCACAGTCCCAAAGTGCCGTTTTCACAGTAAAAAAAAAAAGATTCATTTTGCTTAGCTTAGTCTGTAACTTGAAAACTATGTACCGTATGGCCCTATAAACTGTGTTGGGATGAAAGCTAGCCACTTTGAGCAATGTGGGAAGTGCTGGGGCAGTTTGGGACAACAGGGCCAAAATGTCACTTTCACAGTCCCAAAGTGCATTTTCACAGTAAAAAGGCCTGGTTCACTTTTGCTTAGCTTAGTCTGTAACTTGAAAACTATGTACCGTATGGCCCTATAAACTGTGTTGGGATGAAAGCTAGCCACTTTGAGCAATGTGGGAAGTGCTGGGGCAGTTTGGGACAACAGGGCCAAAATGTCACTTTCACAGTCCCAAGTGCCATTTTCACAGTAAAAAGCCCTGGTTCACTTTTGCTTAGCTTAGTCTGTAACTTGAAAACTATGTACCGTATGGCCCTATAAACTGTGTTGGGATGAAAGCTAGCCACTTTGAGCAATGTGGGAAGTGCTGGGGCAGTTTGGGACAACAGGGCCAAAATGTCACTTTCACAGTCCCAAAGTGCCATTTTCACAGTAAAAAAAAAACAGATTCATTTTGCTTAGCTTAGTCTGTAACTTGAAAACTATGTACCGTATGGCCCTATAAACTGTGTTGGGATGAAAGCTAGCCACTTTGAGCAATGTGGGAAGTGCTGGGGCAGTTTGGGACAACAGGGCCAAAATGTCACTTTCACAGTCCCAAAGTGCCATTTTCACAGTAAAAAGGCCTGGTTCACTTTTGCTTAGCTTAGTCTGTAACTTGAAAACTATGTACCGTATGGCCCTATAAACTGTGTTGGATGAAAGCTAGCCACTTTGAGCAATGTGGGAAGTGCTGGGGCAGTTTGGGACAACAGGGCCAAAATGTCACTTTCACAGTCCCAAAGTGCCATTTTCACAGTAAAAAAAAACAGATTCATTTTGCTTAGCTTAGTCTGTAACTTGAAAACTATGTACCGTATGGCCCTATAAACTGTGTTGGGATGAAAGCTAGCCACTTTGAGCAATGTGGGAAGTGCTGGGGCAGTTTGGGACAACAGGGCCAAAATGTCACTTTCACAGTCCCAAAGTGCCGTTTTCACAGTAAAAAAAAAAAGATTCATTTTGCTTAGCTTTGTCTGTAACTTGAAAACTATGTACCGTATGGCCCTATAAACTGTGTTGGGATGAAAGCTAGCCACTTTGAGCAATGTGGAAGTGCTGGGGCAGTTTGGACAACAGGGCCAAAATGTCACTTTCACAGTCCCAAAGTCCATTTTCACAGTAAAAAAAAACAGATTCATTTTGCTTAGCTTAGTCTGTAACTTGAAAACTATGTACCGTATGGCCCTATAAACTGTGTTGGGATGAAAGCTAGCCACTTTGAGCAATGTGGGAAGTGCTGGGGCAGTTTGGGACAACAGGGCCAAAATGTCACTTTCACAGTCCCAAAGTGCCGTTTTCACAGTAAAAAAAAAAAGATTCATTTTGCTTAGCTTTGTCTGTAACTTGAAAACTATGTACCGTATGGCCCTATAAACTGTGTTGGGATGAAAGCTAGCCACTTTGAGCAATGTGGGAAGTGCTGGGGCAGTTTGGGACAACAGGGCCAAAATGTCACTTTCACAGTCCCAAAGTGCCATTTTCACAGTAAAAAGGCCTGGTTCACTTTTGCTTAGCTTAGTCTGTAACTTGAAAACTATGTACCGTATGGCCCTATAAACTGTGTTGGGATGAAAGCTAGCCACTTTGAGCAATGTGGGAAGTGCTGGGGCAGTTTGGGACAACAGGGCCAAAATGTCACTTTCACAGTCCCAAAGTGCCATTTTCACAGTAAAAAGGCCTGGTTCACTTTTGCTTAGCTTAGTCTGTAACTTGAAAACTATGTACCGTATGGCCCTATAAACTGTGTTGGGATGAAAGCTAGCCACTTTGAGCATTGTGGCAAGAGCTGGGGCAGTTTGGGACAACAGGGAACGAACAGGGCCAAAATGTCACTTTCACAGTCCCAAAGTGCCATTTTCACAGTAAAAAGGCCTGGTTCACTTTTGCTTAGCTTAGTCTGTAACTTGAAAACTATGTACCGTATGGCCCTATAAACTGTGTTGGGATGAAAGCTAGCCACTTTGAGCAATGTGGGAAGTGCTGGGGCAGTTTGGGACAACAGGGCCAAAATGTCACTTTCACAGTCCCAAAGTGCCATTTTCACAGTAAAAAGGCCTGGTTCACTTTTGCTTAGCTTAGTCTGTAACTTGAAAACTATGTACCGTATGGCCCTATAAACTGTGTTGGGATGAAAGCTAGCCACTTTGAGCAATGTGGGAAGTGCTGGGGCAGTTTGGGACAACAGGGCCAAAATGTCACTTTCACAGTCCCAAAGTGCCATTTTCACAGTAAAAAGGCCTGGTTCACTTTTGCTTAGCTTAGTCTGTAACTTGAAAACTATGTACCGTATGGCCCTATAAACTGTGTTGGGATGAAAGCTAGCCACTTTGAGCAATGTGGGAAGTGCTGGGGCAGTTTGGGACAACAGGGCCAAAATGTCACTTTCACAGTCCCAAAGTGCCATTTTCACAGTAAAAAGGCCTGGTTCACTTTTGCTTAGCTTAGTCTGTAACTTGAAAACTATGTACCGTATGGCCCTATAAACTGTGTTGGGATGAAAGCTAGCCACTTTGAGCAATGTGGGAAGTGCTGGGGCAGTTTGGGACAACAGGGCCAAAATGTCACTTTCACAGTCCCAAAGTGCCATTTTCACAGTAAAAAGGCCTGGTTCACTTTTGCTTAGCTTAGTCTGTAACTTGAAAACTATGTACTGTATGGCCCTATAAACTGTGTTGGGATGAAAGCTAGCCACTTTGAGCAATGTGGGAAGTGCTGGGGCAGTTTGGGACAACAGGGCCAAAATGTCACTTTCACAGTCCCAAAGTGCCATTTTCACAGTAAAAAGGCCTGGTTCACTTTTGCTTAGCTTAGTCTGTAACTTGAAAACTATGTACCGTATGGCCCTATAAACTGTGTTGGGATGAAAGCTAGCCACTTTGAGCAATGTGGGAAGTGCTGGGGCAGTTTGGGACAACAGGGCCAAAATGTCACTTTCACAGTCCCAAAGTGCCGTTTTCACAGTAAAAAAAAAAAGATTCATTTTGCTTAGCTTAGTCTGTAACTTGAAAACTATGTACCGTATGGCCCTATAAACTGTGTTGGGATGAAAGCTAGCCACTTTGAGCAATGTGGGAAGTGCTGGGGCAGTTTGGGACAACAGGGCCAAAATGTCACTTTCACAGTCCCAAAGTGCCATTTTCACAGTAAAAAGGCCTGGTTCACTTTTGCTTAGCTTAGTCTGTAACTTGAAAACTATGTACCGTATGGCCCTATAAACTGTGTTGGGATGAAAGCTAGCCACTTTGAGCAATGTGGGAAGTGCTGGGGCAGTTTGGGACAACAGGGCCAAAATGTCACTTTCACAGTCCCAAAGTGCCATTACAGTAAAAAGGCCTGGTTCACTTTTGCTTAGCTTAGTCTGTAACTTGAAAACTATGTACCGTATGGCCCTATAAACTGTGTTGGGATGAAAGCTAGCCACTTTGAGCAGTGTGGGAAGTGCTGGGGCAGTTTGGGACAACAGGGCCAAAATGTCACTTTCACAGTCCCAAAGTGCCATTTTCACAGTAAAAAGGCCTGGTTCACTTTTGCTTAGCTTAGTCTGTAACTTGAAAACTATGTACCGTATGGCCCTATAAACTGTGTTGGGATGAAAGCTAGCCACTTTGAGCAATGTGGGAAGTGCTGGGGCAGTTTGGGACAACAGGGCCAAAATGTCACTTTCACAGTCCCAAAGTGCCGTTTTCACAGTAAAAAAAAAAGATTCATTTTGCTTAGCTTAGTCTGTAACTTGAAAACTATGTACCGTATGGCCCTATAAACTGTGTTGGGATGAAAGCTAGCCACTTTGAGCAATGTGGGAAGTGCTGGGGCAGTTTGGGACAACAGGGCCAAAATGTCACTTTCACAGTCCCAAAGTGCCATTTTCACAGTAAAAAGGCCTGGTTCACTTTTGCTTAGCTTAGTCTGTAACTTGAAAACTATGTACCGTATGGCCCTATAAGCTGTGTTGGGATGAAAGCTAGCCACTTTGAGCAATGTGGGAAGTGCTGGGGCAGTTTGGGACAACAGGGCCAAAATGTCACTTTCACAGTCCCAAAGTGCCATTTTCACAGTAAAAAGGCCTGGTTCACTTTTGCTTAGCTTAGTCTGTAACTTGAAAACTATGTACCGTATGGCCCTATAAACTGTGTTGGGATGAAAGCTAGCCACTTTGAGCAGTGTGGGAAGTGCTGGGGCAGTTTGGGACAACAGGGCCAAAATGTCACTTTCACAGTCCCAAAGTGCCATTTTCACAGTAAAAAGGCCTGGTTCACTTTTGCTTAGCTTAGTCTGTAACTTGAAAACTATGTACCGTATGGCCCTATAAACTGTGTTGGGATGAAAGCTAGCCACTTTGAGCATTGTGGCAAGAGCTGGGGCAGTTTGGGACAACAGGGAACGAACAGGGCCAAAATGTCACTTTCACAGTCCCAAAGTGCCATTTTCACAGTAAAAAGGCCTGGTTCACTTTTGCTTAGCTTAGTCTGTAACTTGAAAACTATGTACCGTATGGCCCTATAAACTGTGTTGGGATGAAAGCTAGCCACTTTGAGCAATGTGGGAAGTGCTGGGGCAGTTTGGGACAACAGGGCCAAAATGTCACTTTCACAGTCCCAAAGTGCCATTTTCACAGTAAAAAGGCCTGGTTCACTTTTGCTTAGCTTAGTCTGTAACTTGAAAACTATGTACCGTATGGCCCTATAAACTGTGTTGGGATGAAAGCTAGCCACTTTGAGCAATGTGGGAAGTGCTGGGGCAGTTTGGGACAACAGGGCCAAAATGTCACTTTCACAGTCCCAAAGTGCCATTTTCACAGTAAAAAGGCCTGGTTCACTTTTGCTTAGCTTAGTCTGTAACTTGAAAACTATGTACCGTATGGCCCTATAAACTGTGTTGGGATGAAAGCTAGCCACTTTGAGCAATGTGGGAAGTGCTGGGCAGTTTGGGACAACAGGGCCAAAATGTCACTTTCACAGTCCCAAAGTGCCATTTTCACAGTAAAAAGGCCTGGTTCACTTTTGCTTAGCTTAGTCTGTAACTTGAAAACTATGTACCGTATGGCCCTATAAACTGTGTTGGGATGAAAGCTAGCCACTTTGAGCAATGTGGGAAGTGCTGGGGCAGTTTGGGACAACAGGGCCAAAATGTCACTTTCACAGTCCCAAAGTGCCATTTTCACAGTAAAAAGGCCTGGTTCACTTTTGCTTAGCTTAGTCTGTAACTTGAAAACTATGTACCGTATGGCCCTATAAACTGTGTTGGGATGAAAGCTAGCCACTTTGAGCAGTGTGGGAAGTGCTGGGGCAGTTTGGGACAACAGGGCCAAAATGTCACTTTCACAGTCCCAAAGTGCCATTTTCACAGTAAAAAGGCCTGGTTCACTTTTGCTTAGCTTAGTCTGTAACTTGAAAACTATGTACCGTATGGCCCTATAAACTGTGTTGGGATGAAAGCTAGCCACTTTGAGCATTGTGGCAAGAGCTGGGGCAGTTTGGGACAACAGGAACGAACAGGGCCAAAATGTCACTTTCACAGTCCCAAAGTGCCATTTTCACAGTAAAAAGGCCTGGTTCACTTTTGCTTAGCTTAGTCTGTAACTTGAAAACTATGTACCGTATGGCCCTATAAACTGTGTTGGGATGAAAGCTAGCACTTTGAGCAATGTGGGAAGTGCTGGGGCAGTTTGGGACAACAGGGCCAAAATGTCACTTTCACAGTCCCAAAGTGCCATTTTCACAGTAAAAAGGCCTGGTTCACTTTTGCTTAGCTTAGTCTGTAACTTGAAAACTATGTACCGTATGGCCCTATAAACTGTGTTGGGATGAAAGCTAGCCACTTTGAGCAATGTGGGAAGTGCTGGGGCAGTTTGGGACAACAGGGCCAAAATGTCACTTTCACAGTCCCAAAGTGCCATTTTCACAGTAAAAAGGCCTGGTTCACTTTTGCTTAGCTTAGTCTGTAACTTGAAAACTATGTACCGTATGGCCCTATAAACTGTGTTGGGATGAAAGCTAGCCACTTTGAGCAATGTGGGAAGTGCTGGGGCAGTTTGGGACAACAGGGCCAAAATGTCACTTTCACAGTCCCAAAGTGCCATTTTCACAGTAAAAAGGCCTGGTTCACTTTTGCTTAGCTTAGTCTGTAACTTGAAAACTATGTACCGTATGGCCCTATAAACTGTGTTGGGATGAAAGCTAGCCACTTTGAGCAATGTGGGAAGTGCTGGGGCAGTTTGGGACAACAGGGCCAAAATGTCACTTTCACAGTCCCAAAGTGCCATTTTCACAGTAAAAAGGCCTGGTTCACTTTTGCTTAGCTTAGTCTGTAACTTGAAAACTATGTACCGTATGGCCCTATAAACTGTGTTGGGATGAAAGCTAGCCACTTTGAGCATTGTGGCAAGAGCTGGGCAGTTTGGGACAACAGGGAACGAACAGGGCCAAAATGTCACTTTCACAGTCCCAAAGTGCCATTTTCACAGTAAAAAGGCCTGGTTCACTTTTGCTTAGCTTAGTCTGTAACTTGAAAACTATGTACCGTATGGCCCTATAAACTGTGTTGGGATGAAAGCTAGCCACTTTGAGCAATGTGGGAAGTGCT
>NW_027665416.1:0-60431 GCF_963924005.1 Protomyctophum bolini | reverse complement strand
ATTGCTCAAAGTGGCTAGCTTTCATCCCAACACAGTTTATAGGGCCATACATGGTACATAGTTTTCAAGTTACAGACTAGCTAAGCAAAAGTGAACCAGGCCCTTTTTACTGTGAAAATGGCACTTTGGGACTGTGAAAGTGACATTTTGGCCCTGTTGTCCCAAACAGCCCCAGCACTTCCCACATTGCTCAGTGGCTAGCTTCATCCCAACACAGTTTATAGGCCATACGGTACATAGTTTTTCAAGTTACAGACTAAGCTAAGCAAAATGAATCTTTTTTTTTTTACTGTGAAAATGGCACTTTGGGACTGTGAAAGGGTTAGGGTTAGGGTTAGGGTTTTGGCCCTGTTGTCCCAAACTGCCCAGCACTTCCCACATTGCTCAAAGTGGCTAGCTTTCATCCCAACACAGTTTATAGGGCCATACGGTACATAGTTTTCAAGTTACAGACTAAGCTAAGCAAAAGTGAACCAGGCCTTTTTACTGTGAAAATGGCACTTTGGGACTGTGAAAGTGACATTTTGGCCCTGTTGTCCCAAACTGCCCCAGCACTTCCCACATTGCTCAAAGTGGCTAGCTTTCATCCCAACACAGTTTATAGGGCCATACTGTACATAGTTTTCAAGTTACAGACTAAGCTAAGCAAAATGAATCTTTTTTTTTTTACTGTGAAAATGGCACTTTGGGACTGTGAAAAGGTTAGGGTTAGGGTTAGGGTTTTGGCCCTGTTGTCCCAAACTGCCCCAGCACTTCCCACATTGCTCAAAGTGGCTAGCTTTCATCCCAACACAGTTTATAGGGCCATACGGTACATAGTTTTCAAGTTACAGACTAAGCTAAGCAAAAGTGAACCAGGCCTTTTTACTGTGAAAACGGCACTTTGGGACTGTGAAAGTGACATTTTGGCCCTGTTGTCCCAAACTGCCCCAGCACTTCCCACATTGCTCAAAGTGGCTAGCTTTCATCCCAACACAGTTTATAGGGCCATACGGTACATAGTTTTCAAGTTACAGACTAAGCTAAGCAAAATGAATCTTTTTTTTTTTACTGTGAAAATGGCACTTTGGGACTGTGAAAGGGTTAGGGTTAGGGTTTTGGCCCTGTTGTCCCAAACTGCCCCAGCACTTCCCACATTGCTCAAAGTGGCTAGCTTTCATCCCAACACAGTTTTTAGGGCCATACGGTACATAGTTTTCAAGTTACAGACTAAGCTAAGCAAAAGTGAACCAGGCCTTTTTACTGTGAAAATGGCACTTTGGGACTGTGAAAGTGACATTTTGGCCCTGTTGTCCCAAACTGCCCCAGCACTTCCCACATTGCTCAAAGTGGCTAGCTTTCATCCCAACACAGTTTATAGGGCCATACGGTACATAGTTTTCAAGTTACAGACTAAGCTAAGCAAAAGTGAATCAGGCCTTTTTACTGTGAAAATGGCACTTTGGGACTGTGAAAGTGACATTTTGGCCCTGTTGTCCCAAACTGCCCCAGCACTTCCCACATTGCTCAAAGTGGCTAGCTTTCATCCCAACACAGTTTATAGGGCCATACGGTACATAGTTTTCAAGTTACAGACTAAGCTAAGCAAAAGTGAACCAGGCCTTTTTACTGTGAAAACGGCACTTTGGGACTGTGAAAGTGACATTTTGGCCCTGTTGTCCCAAACTGCCCCAGCACTTCCCACATTGCTCAAAGTGGCTAGATTTCATCCCAACACAGTTTATAGGGCCATACGGTACATAGTTTTCAAGTTACAGACTAAGCTAAGCAAAATGAATCTTTTTTTTTTTACTGTGAAAATGGCACTTTGGGACTGTGAAAGGGTTAGGGTTAGGGTTTTGGCCCTGTTGTCCCAAACTGCCCCAGCACTTCCCACATTGCTCAAAGTGGCTAGCTTTCATCCCAACACAGTTTATAGGGCCATACGGTACATAGTTTTCAAGTTACAGACTAAGCTAAGCAAAATGAATCTTTTTTTTTTTACTGTGAAAATGGCACTTTGGGACTGTGAAAGGGTTAGGGTTAGGGTTTTGGCCCTGTTGTCCCAAACTGCCCCAGCACTTCCCACATTGCTCAAAGTGGCTAGCTTTCATCCCAACAGTTTTTAGGGCCATACGGTACATAGTTTTCAATTTACAGACTAAGCTAAGCAAAAGTGAACCAGGCCTTTTTACTGTGAAAATGGCACTTTGGGACTGTGAAAGTGACATTTTGGCCCTGTTGTCCCAAACTGCCCCAGCACTTCCCACATTGCTCAAAGTGGCTAGCTTTCATCCCAACACAGTTTATAGGGCCATACGGTACATAGTTTTCAAGTTACAGACTAAGCTAAGCAAAAGTGAACCAGGCCTTTTTACTGTGAAAATGGCACTTTGGGACTGTGAAAGTGACATTTTGGCCCTGTTGTCCCAAACTGCCCCAGCACTTCCCACATTGCTCAAAGTGGCTAGCTTTCATCCCAACACAGTTTATAGGGCCATACGGTACATAGTTTTCAAGTTACAGACTAAGCTAAGCAAAATTAATCTTTTTTTTTTTACTGTGAAAATGGCACTTTGGGACTGTGAAAGGGTTGGGGTTAGGGTTAGGGTTTTGGCCCTGTTGTCCCAAACTGCCCCAGCACTTCCCACATTGCTCAAAGTGGCTAGCTTTCATCCCAACACAGTTTATAGGGCCATACGGTACATAGTTTTCAAGTTACAGACTAAGCTAAGCAAAATGAATCTTTTTTTTTTTACTGTGAAAATGGCACTTTGGGACTGTGAAAGGGTTAGGGTTAGGGTTAGGGTTTTGGCCCTGTTGTCCCAAACTGCCCCAGCACTTCCCACATTGCTCAAAGTGGCTAGCTTTCATCCCAACACAGTTTATAGGGCCATACGGTACATAGTTTTCAAGTTACAGACTAAGCTAAGCAAAAGTGAACCAGGCCTTTTTACTGTGAAAATGACACTTTGGGACTGTGAAAGTGACATTTTGGCCCTGTTGTCCCAAACTGCCCCAGCACTTCCCACATTGCTCAAAGTGGCTAGCTTTCATCCCAACACAGTTTATAGGGCCATACGGTACATAGTTTTCAAGTTACAGACTAAGCTAAGCAAAATGAATCTTTTTTTTTTTACTGTGAAAATGGCACTTTGGGACTGTGAAAGGGTTAGGGTTAGGGTTAGGGTTTTGGCCCTGTTGTCCCAAACTGCCCCAGCACTTCCCACATTGCTCAAAGTGGCTAGCTTTCATCCCAACACAGTTTATAGGGCCATACGGTACATAGTTTTCAAGTTACAGACTAAGTTAAGCAAAAGTGAACCAGGCCTTTTTACTGTGAAAATGGCACTTTGGGACTGTGAAAGTGACATTTTGGCCCTGTTGTCCCAAACTGCCCCAGCACTTCCCACATTGCTCAAAGTGGCTAGCTTTCATCCCAACACAGTTTATAGGGCCATACGGTACATAGTTTTCAAGTTACAGACTAAGCTAAGCAAAATGAATCTTTTTTTTTTTACTGTGAAAATGGCACTTTGGGACTGTGAAAGGGTTGGGGTTAGGGTTAGGGTTTTGGCCCTGTTGTCCCAAACTGCCCCAGCACTTCCCACATTGCTCAAAGTGGCTAGCTTTCATCCCAACACAGTTTATAGGGCCATACGGTACATAGTTTTCAAGTTACAGACTAAGCTAAGCAAAATGAATCTTTTTTTTTTTACTGTGAAAATGGCACTTTGGGACTGTGAAAGGGTTAGGGTTAGGGTTAGGGTTTTGGCCCTGTTGTCCCAAACTGCCCCAGCACTTCCCACATTGCTCAAAGTGGCTAGCTTTCATCCCAACACAGTTTATAGGGCCATACGGTACATAGTTTTCAAGTTACAGACTAAGCTAAGCAAAAGTGAACCAGGCCTTTTTACTGTGAAAATGGCACTTTGGGACTGTGAAAGTGACATTTTGGCCCTGTTGTCCCAAACTGCCCCAGCACTTCCCACATTGCTCAAAGTGGCTAGCTTTCATCCCAACACAGTTTATAGGGCCATACGGTACATAGTTTTCAAGTTACAGACTAAGCTAAGCAAAATGAATCTTTTTTTTTTTACTGTGAAAATGGCACTTTGGGACTGTGAAAGGGTTGGGGTTAGGGTTAGGGTTTTGGCCCTGTTGTCCCAAACTGCCCCAGCACTTCCCACATTGCTCAAAGTGGCTAGCTTTCATCCCAACACAGTTTATAGGGCCATACGGTACATAGTTTTCAAGTTACAGACTAAGCTAAGCAAAATGAATCTTTTTTTTTTTACTGTGAAAATGGCACTTTGGGACTGTGAAAGGGTTGGGGTTAGGGTTAGGGTTTTGGCCCTGTTGTCCCAAACTGCCCCAGCACTTCCCACATTGCTCAAAGTGGCTAGCTTTCATCCCAACACAGTTTATAGGGCCATACGGTACATAGTTTTCAAGTTACAGACTAAGCTAAGCAAAAGTGAACCAGGCCTTTTTACTGTGAAAATGGCACTTTGGGACTGTGAAAGTGACATTTTGGCCCTGTTGTCCCAAACTGCCCCAGCACTTCCCACATTGCTCAAAGTGGCTAGCTTTCATCCCAACACAGTTTATAGGGCCATACGGTACATAGTTTTCAAGTTACAGACTAAGCTAAGCAAAATGAATCTTTTTCTTTTTACTGTGAAAATGGCACTTTGGGACTGTGAAAGGGTTAGGGTTAGGGTTAGGGTTTTGGCCCTGTTGTCCCAAACTGCCCCAGCACTTCCCACATTGCTCAAAGTGGCTAGCTTTCATCCCAACACAGTTTATAGGGCCATACGGTACATAGTTTTCAAGTTACAGACTAAGCTAAGCAAAAGTGAACCAGGCCTTTTTACTGTGAAAATGGCACTTTGGGACTGTGAAAGTGACATTTTGGCCCTGTTGTCCCAAACTGCCCCAGCACTTCCCACATTGCTCAAAGTTGCTAGCTTTCATCCCAACACAGTTTATAGGGCCATACGGTACATAGTTTTCAAGTTACAGACTAAGCTAAGCAAAATGAATCTTTTTTTTTTTACTGTGAAAATGGCACTTTGGGACTGTGAAAGGGTTAGGGTTAGGGTTAGGGTTTTGGCCCTGTTGTCCCAAACTGCCCCAGCACTTCCCACATTGCTCAAAGTGGCTAGCTTTCATCCCAACACAGTTTATAGGGCCATACGGTACATAGTTTTCAAGTTACAGACTAAGCTAAGCAAAAGTGAACCAGGCCTTTTTACTGTGAAAACGGCACTTTGGGACTGTGAAAGTGACATTTTGGCCCTGTTGTCCCAAACTGCCCCAGCACTTCCCACATTGCTCAAAGTGGCTAGCTTTCATCCCAACACAGTTTATAGGGCCATACGGTACATAGTTTTCAAGTTACAGACTAAGCTAAGCAAAAGTGAACCAGGCCTTTTTACTGTGAAAATGGCACTTTGGGACTGTGAAAGTGACATTTTGGCCCTGTTGTCCCAAACTGCCCCAGCACTTCCCACATTGCTCAAAGTGGCTAGCTTTCATCCCAACACAGTTTATAGGGCCATACGGTACATAGTTTTCAAGTTACAGACTAAGCTAAGCAAAATGAATCTTTTTTTTTTTACTGTGAAAATGGCACTTTGGGACTGTGAAAGGGTTAGGGTTAGGGTTAGGGTTTTGGCCCTGTTGTCCCAAACTGCCCCAGCACTTCCCACATTGCTCAAAGTGGCTAGCTTTCATCCCAACACAGTTTATAGGGCCATACGGTACATAGTTTTCAAGTTACAGACTAAGCTAAGCAAAAGTGAACCAGGCCTTTTTACTGTGAAAATGGCACTTTGGGACTGTGAAAGTGACATTTTGGCCCTGTTGTCCCAAACTGCCCCAGCACTTCCCACATTGCTCAAAGTGGCTAGCTTTCATCCCAACACAGTTTATAGGGCCATACGGTACATAGTTTTCAAGTTACAGACTAAGCTAAGCAAAAGTGAACCAGGCCTTTTTACTGTGAAAATGGCACTTTGGGACTGTGAAAGTGACATTTTGGCCCTGTTGTCCCAAACTGCCCCAGCACTTCCCACATTGCTCAAAGTGGCTAGCTTTCATCCCAACACAGTTTATAGGGCCATACGGTACATAGTTTTCAAGTTACAGACTAAGCTAAGCAAAAGTGAACCAGGCCTTTTTACTGTGAAAACGGCACTTTGGGACTGTGAAAGTGACATTTTGGCCCTGTTGTCCCAAACTGCCCCAGCACTTCCCACATTGCTCAAAGTGGCTAGCTTTCATCCCAACACAGTTTATAGGGCCATACGGTACATAGTTTTCAAGTTACAGACTAAGCTAAGCAAAAGTGAACCAGGCCTTTTTACTGTGAAAATGGCACTTTGGGACTGTGAAAGTGACATTTTGGCCCTGTTGTCCCAAACTGCCCCAGCACTTCCCACATTGCTCAAAGTGGCTAGCTTTCATCCCAACACAGTTTATAGGGCCATACGGTACATAGTTTTCAAGTTACAGACTAAGCTAAGCAAAATGAATCTTTTTTTTTTTACTGTGAAAATGGCACTTTGGGACTGTGAAAGGGTTAGGGTTAGGGTTAGGGTTTTGGCCCTGTTGTCCCAAACTGCCCCAGCACTTCCCACATTGCTCAAAGTGGCTAGCTTTCATCCCAACACAGTTTATAGGGCCATACGGTACATAGTTTTCAAGTTACAGACTAAGCTAAGCAAAAGTGAACCAGGCCTTTTTACTGTAAAAATGGCACTTTGGGACTGTGAAAGTGACATTTTGGCCCTGTTGTCCCAAACTGCCCCAGCACTTCCCACATTGCTCAAAGTGGCTAGCTTTCATCCCAACACAGTTTATAGGGCCATACGGTACATAGTTTTCAAGTTACAGACTAAGCTAAGCAAAATGAATCTTTTTTTTTTTACTGTGAAAATGGCACTTTGGGACTGTGAAAGGGTTGGGGTTAGGGTTAGGGTTTTGGCCCTGTTGTCCCAAACTGCCCCAGCACTTCCCACATTGCTCAAAGTGGCTAGCTTTCATCCCAACACAGTTTATAGGGCCATACGGTACATAGTTTTCAAGTTACAGACTAAGCTAAGCAAAATGAATCTTTTTTTTTTTACTGTGAAAATGGCACTTTGGGACTGTGAAAGGGTTAGGGTTAGGGTTAGGGTTTTGGCCCTGTTGTCCCAAACTGCCCCAGCACTTCCCACATTGCTCAAAGTGGCTAGCTTTCATCCCAACACAGTTTATAGGGCCATACGGTACATAGTTTTCAAGTTACAGACTAAGCTAAGCAAAAGTGAACCAGGCCTTTTTACTGTGAAAATGGCACTTTGGGACTGTGAAAGTGACATTTTGGCCCTGTTGTCCCAAACTGCCCCAGCACTTCCCACATTGCTCAAAGTGGCTAGCTTTCATCCCAACACAGTTTATAGGGCCATACGGTACATAGTTTTCAAGTTACAGACTAAGCTAAGCAAAATGAATCTTTTTTTTTTTACTGTGAAAATGGCACTTTGGGACTGTGAAAGGGTTAGGGTTAGGGTTAGGGTTTTGGCCCTGTTGTCCCAAACTGCCCCAGCACTTCCCACATTGCTCAAAGTGGCTAGCTTTCATCCCAACACAGTTTATAGGGCCATACGGTACATAGTTTTCAAGTTACAGACTAAGCTAAGCAAAATGAATCTTTTTTTTTTTACTGTGAAAATGGCACTTTGGGACTGTGAAAGGGTTGGGGTTAGGGTTAGGGTTTTGGCCCTGTTGTCCCAAACTGCCCCAGCACTTCCCACATTGCTCAAAGTGGCTAGCTTTCATCCCAACACAGTTTATAGGGCCATACGGTACATAGTTTTCAAGTTACAGACTAAGCTAAGCAAAAGTGAACCAGGCCTTTTTACTGTGAAAATGGCACTTTGGGACTGTGAAAGTGACATTTTGGCCCTGTTGTCCCAAACTGCCCCAGCACTTCCCACATTGCTCAAAGTGGCTAGCTTTCATCCCAACACAGTTTATAGGGCCATACGGTACATAGTTTTCAAGTTACAGACTAAGCTAAGCAAAATGAATCTTTTTTTTTTTACTGTGAAAATGGCACTTTGGGACTGTGAAAGGGTTGGGGTTAGGGTTAGGGTTTTGGCCCTGTTGTCCCAAACTGCCCCAGCACTTCCCACATTGCTCAAAGTGGCTAGCTTTCATCCCAACACAGTTTATAGGGCCATACGGTACATAGTTTTCAAGTTACAGACTAAGCTAAGCAAAAGTGAACCAGGCCTTTTTACTGTGAAAATGGCACTTTGGGACTGTGAAAGTGACATTTTGGCCCTGTTGTCCCAAACTGCCCCAGCACTTCCCACATTGCTCAAAGTGGCTAGCTTTCATCCCAACACAGTTTATAGGGCCATACGGTACATAGTTTTCAAGTTACAGACTAAGCTAAGCAAAATGAATCTTTTTTTTTTTACTGTGAAAATGGCACTTTGGGACTGTGAAAGGGTTAGGGTTAGGGTTAGGGTTTTGGCCCTGTTGTCCCAAACTGCCCCAGCACTTCCCACATTGCTCAAAGTGGCTAGCTTTCATCCCAACACAGTTTATAGGGCCATACGGTACATAGTTTTCAAGTTACAGACTAAGCTAAGCAAAAGTGAACCAGGCCTTTTTACTGTGAAAATGGCACTTTGGGACTGTGAAAGTGACATTTTGGCCCTGTTGTCCCAAACTGCCCCAGCACTTCCCACATTGCTCAAAGTGGCTAGCTTTCATCCCAACACAGTTTATAGGGCCATACGGTACATAGTTTTCAAGTTACAGACTAAGCTAAGCAAAATGAATCTTTTTTTTTTTACTGTGAAAATGGCACTTTGGGACTGTGAAAGGGTTGGGGTTAGGGTTAGGGTTTTGGCCCTGTTGTCCCAAACTGCCCCAGCACTTCCCACATTGCTCAAAGTGGCTAGCTTTCATCCCAACACAGTTTATAGGGCCATACGGTACATAGTTTTCAAGTTACAGACTAAGCTAAGCAAAAGTGAACCAGGCCTTTTTACTGTGAAAATGGCACTTTGGGACTGTGAAAGTGACATTTTGGCCCTGTTGTCCCAAACTGCCCCAGCACTTCCCACATTGCTCAAAGTGGCTAGCTTTCATCCCAACACAGTTTATAGGGCCATACGGTACATAGTTTTCAAGTTACAGACTAAGCTAAGCAAAATGAATCTTTTTTTTTTTACTGTGAAAATGGCACTTTGGGACTGTGAAAGGGTTAGGGTTAGGGTTAGGGTTTTGGCCCTGTTGTCCCAAACTGCCCCAGCACTTCCCACATTGCTCAAAGTGGCTAGCTTTCATCCCAACACAGTTTATAGGGCCATACGGTACATAGTTTTCAAGTTACAGACTAAGCTAAGCAAAAGTGAACCAGGCCTTTTTACTGTGAAAATGGCACTTTGGGACTGTGAAAGTGACATTTTGGCCCTGTTGTCCCAAACTGCCCCAGCACTTCCCACATTGCTCAAAGTGGCTAGCTTTCATCCCAACACAGTTTATAGGGCCATACGGTACATAGTTTTCAAGTTACAGACTAAGCTAAGCAAAATGAATCTTTTTTTTTTTACTGTGAAAATGGCACTTTGGGACTGTGAAAGGGTTGGGGTTAGGGTTAGGGTTTTGGCCCTGTTGTCCCAAACTGCCCCAGCACTTCCCACATTGCTCAAAGTGGCTAGCTTTCATCCCAACACAGTTTATAGGGCCATACGGTACATAGTTTTCAAGTTACAGACTAAGCTAAGCAAAATGAATCTTTTTTTTTTTACTGTGAAAATGGCACTTTGGGACTGTGAAAGGGTTAGGGTTAGGGTTAGGGTTTTGGCCCTGTTGTCCCAAACTGCCCCAGCACTTCCCACATTGCTCAAAGTGGCTAGCTTTCATCCCAACACAGTTTATAGGGCCATACGGTACATAGTTTTCAAGTTACAGACTAAGCTAAGCAAAAGTGAACCAGGCCTTTTTACTGTGAAAATGGCACTTTGGGACTGTGAAAGTGACATTTTGGCCCTGTTGTCCCAAACTGCCCCAGCACTTCCCACATTGCTCAAAGTGGCTAGCTTTCATCCCAACACAGTTTATAGGGCCATACGGTACATAGTTTTCAAGTTACAGACTAAGCTAAGCAAAATGAATCTTTTTTTTTTTACTGTGAAAATGGCACTTTGGGACTGTGAAAGGGTTAGGGTTAGGGTTAGGGTTTTGGCCCTGTTGTCCCAAACTGCCCCAGCACTTCCCACATTGCTCAAAGTGGCTAGCTTTCATCCCAACACAGTTTATAGGGCCATACGGTACATAGTTTTCAAGTTACAGACTAAGCTAAGCAAAATGAATCTTTTTTTTTTTACTGTGAAAATGGCACTTTGGGACTGTGAAAGGGTTGGGGTTAGGGTTAGGGTTTTGGCCCTGTTGTCCCAAACTGCCCCAGCACTTCCCACATTGCTCAAAGTGGCTAGCTTTCATCCCAACACAGTTTATAGGGCCATACGGTACATAGTTTTCAAGTTACAGACTAAGCTAAGCAAAATGAATCTTTTTTTTTTTACTGTGAAAATGGCACTTTGGGACTGTGAAAGGGTTAGGGTTAGGGTTAGGGTTTTGGCCCTGTTGTCCCAAACTGCCCCAGCACTTCCCACATTGCTCAAAGTGGCTAGCTTTCATCCCAACACAGTTTATAGGGCCATACGGTACATAGTTTTCAAGTTACAGACTAAGCTAAGCAAAAGTGAACCAGGCCTTTTTACTGTGAAAATGGCACTTTGGGACTGTGAAAGTGACATTTTGGCCCTGTTGTCCCAAACTGCCCCAGCACTTCCCACATTGCTCAAAGTGGCTAGCTTTCATCCCAACACAGTTTATAGGGCCATACGGTACATAGTTTTCAAGTTACAGACTAAGCTAAGCAAAATGAATCTTTTTTTTTTTACTGTGAAAATGGCACTTTGGGACTGTGAAAGGGTTGGGGTTAGGGTTAGGGTTTTGGCCCTGTTGTCCCAAACTGCCCCAGCACTTCCCACATTGCTCAAAGTGGCTAGCTTTCATCCCAACACAGTTTATAGGGCCATACGGTACATAGTTTTCAAGTTACAGACTAAGCTAAGCAAAAGTGAACCAGGCCTTTTTACTGTGAAAATGGCACTTTGGGACTGTGAAAGTGACATTTTGGCCCTGTTGTCCCAAACTGCCCCAGCACTTCCCACATTGCTCAAAGTGGCTAGCTTTCATCCCAACACAGTTTATAGGGCCATACGGTACATAGTTTTCAAGTTACAGACTAAGCTAAGCAAAATGAATCTTTTTTTTTTTACTGTGAAAATGGCACTTTGGGACTGTGAAAGGGTTAGGGTTAGGGTTAGGGTTTTGGCCCTGTTGTCCCAAACTGCCCCAGCACTTCCCACATTGCTCAAAGTGGCTAGCTTTCATCCCAACACAGTTTATAGGGCCATACGGTACATAGTTTTCAAGTTACAGACTAAGCTAAGCAAAAGTGAACCAGGCCTTTTTACTGTGAAAACGGCACTTTGGGACTGTGAAAGTGACATTTTGGCCCTGTTGTCCCAAACTGCCCCAGCACTTCCCACATTGCTCAAAGTGGCTAGCTTTCATCCCAACACAGTTTATAGGGCCATACGGTACATAGTTTTCAAGTTACAGACTAAGCTAAGCAAAAGTGAACCAGGCCTTTTTACTGTGAAAATGGCACTTTGGGACTGTGAAAGTGACATTTTGGCCCTGTTGTCCCAAACTGCCCCAGCACTTCCCACATTGCTCAAAGTGGCTAGCTTTCATCCCAACACAGTTTATAGGGCCATACGGTACATAGTTTTCAAGTTACAGACTAAGCTAAGCAAAAGTGAACCAGGCCTTTTTACTGTGAAAACGGCACTTTGGGACTGTGAAAGTGACATTTTGGCCCTGTTGTCCCAAACTGCCCCAGCACTTCCCACATTGCTCAAAGTGGCTAGCTTTCATCCCAACACAGTTTATAGGGCCATACGGTACATAGTTTTCAAGTTACAGACTAAGCTAAGCAAAAGTGAACCAGGCCTTTTTACTGTGAAAATGGCACTTTGGGTCTGTGAAAGTGACATTTTGGCCCTGTTGTCCCAAACTGCCCCAGCACTTCCCACATTGCTCAAAGTGGCTAGCTTTCATCCCAACACAGTTTATAGGGCCATACGGTACATAGTTTTCAAGTTACAGACTAAGCTAAGCAAAATTAATCTTTTTTTTTTTACTGTGAAAATGGCACTTTGGGACTGTGAAAGGGTTAGGGTTAGGGTTAGGGTTTTGGCCCTGTTGTCCCAAACTGCCCCAGCACTTCCCACATTGCTCAAAGTGGCTAGCTTTCATCCCAACACAGTTTATAGGGCCATACGGTACATAGTTTTCAAGTTACAGACTAAGCTAAGCAAAAGTGAACCAGGCCTTTTTACTGTGAAAATGGCACTTTGGGACTGTGAAAGTGACATTTTGGCCCTGTTGTCCCAAACTGCCCCAGCACTTCCCACATTGCTCAAAGTGGCTAGCTTTCATCCCAACACAGTTTATAGGGCCATACGGTACATAGTTTTCAAGTTACAGACTAAGCTAAGCAAAATGAATCTTTTTTTTTTTACTGTGAAAATGGCACTTTGGGACTGTGAAAGGGTTGAGGTTAGGGTTAGGGTTTTGGCCCTGTTGTCCCAAACTGCCCCAGCACTTCCCACATTGCTCAAAGTGGCTAGCTTTCATCCCAACACAGTTTATAGGGCCATACGGTACATAGTTTTCAAGTTACAGACTAAGCTAAGCAAAATGAATCTTTTTTTTTTTACTGTGAAAATGGCACTTTGGGACTGTGAAAGGGTTGAGGTTAGGGTTAGGGTTTTGGCCCTGTTGTCCCAAACTGCCCCAGCACTTCCCACATTGCTCAAAGTGGCTAGCTTTCATCCCAACACAGTTTATAGGGCCATACGGTACATAGTTTTCAAGTTACAGACTAAGCTAAGCAAAATGAATCTTTTTTTTTTTACTGTGAAAATGGCACTTTGGGACTGTGAAAGGGTTAGGGTTAGGGTTAGGGTTTTGGCCCTGTTGTCCCAAACTGCCCCAGCACTTCCCACATTGCTCAAAGTGGCTAGCTTTCATCCCAACACAGTTTATAGGGCCATACGGTACATAGTTTTCAAGTTACAGACTAAGCTAAGCAAAAGTGAACCAGGCCTTTTTACTGTGAAAATGGCACTTTGGGACTGTGAAAGTGACATTTTGGCCCTGTTGTCCCAAACTGCCCCAGCACTTCCCACATTGCTCAAAGTGGCTAGCTTTCATCCCAACACAGTTTATAGGGCCATACGGTACATAGTTTTCAAGTTACAGACTAAGCTAAGCAAAATGAATCTTTTTTTTTTTACTGTGAAAATGGCACTTTGGGACTGTGAAAGGGTTGGGGTTAGGGTTAGGGTTTTGGCCCTGTTGTCCCAAACTGCCCCAGCACTTCCCACATTGCTCAAAGTTGCTAGCTTTCATCCCAACACAGTTTATAGGGCCATACGGTACATAGTTTTCAAGTTACAGACTAAGCTAAGCAAAAGTGAACCAGGCCTTTTTACTGTGAAAATGGCACTTTGGGACTGTGAAAGTGACATTTTGGCCCTGTTGTCCCAAACTGCCCCAGCACTTCCCACATTGCTCAAAGTGGCTAGCTTTCATCCCAACACAGTTTATAGGGCCATACGGTACATAGTTTTCAAGTTACAGACTAAGCTAAGCAAAATGAATCTTTTTTTTTTTACTGTGAAAATGGCACTTTGGGACTGTGAAAGGGTTGGGGTTAGGGTTAGGGTTTTGGCCCTGTTGTCCCAAACTGCCCCAGCACTTCCCACATTGCTCAAAGTGGCTAGCTTTCATCCCAACACAGTTTATAGGGCCATACGGTACATAGTTTTCAAGTTACAGACTAAGCTAAGCAAAATGAATCTTTTTTTTTTTACTGTGAAAATGGCACTTTGGGACTGTGAAAGGGTTAGGGTTAGGGTTAGGGTTTTGGCCCTGTTGTCCCAAACTGCCCCAGCACTTCCCACATTGCTCAAAGTGGCTAGCTTTCATCCCAACACAGTTTATAGGGCCATACGGTACATAGTTTTCAAGTTACAGACTAAGCTAAGCAAAAGTGAACCAGGCCTTTTTACTGTGAAAATGGCACTTTGGGACTGTGAAAGTGACATTTTGGCCCTGTTGTCCCAAACTGCCCCAGCACTTCCCACATTGCTCAAAGTGGCTAGCTTTCATCCCAACACAGTTTATAGGGCCATACGGTACATAGTTTTCAAGTTACAGACTAAGCTAAGCAAAATTAATCTTTTTTTTTTTACTGTGAAAATGGCACTTTGGGACTGTGAAAGGGTTAGGGTTAGGGTTAGGGTTTTGGCCCTGTTGTCCCAAACTGCCCCAGCACTTCCCACATTGCTCAAAGTGGCTAGCTTTCATCCCAACACAGTTTATAGGGCCATACGGTACATAGTTTTCAAGTTACAGACTAAGCTAAGCAAAAGTGAACCAGGCCTTTTTACTGTGAAAATGGCACTTTGGGACTGTGAAAGTGACATTTTGGCCCTGTTGTCCCAAACTGCCCCAGCACTTCCCACATTGCTCAAAGTGGCTAGCTTTCATCCCAACACAGTTTATAGGGCCATACGGTACATAGTTTTCAAGTTACAGACTAAGCTAAGCAAAATGAATCTTTTTTTTTTTACTGTGAAAATGGCACTTTGGGACTGTGAAAGGGTTGGGGTTAGGGTTAGGGTTTTGGCCCTGTTGTCCCAAACTGCCCCAGCACTTCCCACATTGCTCAAAGTTGCTAGCTTTCATCCCAACACAGTTTATAGGGCCATACGGTACATAGTTTTCAAGTTACAGACTAAGCTAAGCAAAAGTGAACCAGGCCTTTTTACTGTGAAAATGGCACTTTGGGACTGTGAAAGTGACATTTTGGCCCTGTTGTCCCAAACTGCCCCAGCACTTCCCACATTGCTCAAAGTGGCTAGCTTTCATCCCAACACAGTTTATAGGGCCATACGGTACATAGTTTTCAAGTTACAGACTAAGCTAAGCAAAATGAATCTTTTTTTTTTTACTGTGAAAATGGCACTTTGGGACTGTGAAAGGGTTGGGGTTAGGGTTAGGGTTTTGGCCCTGTTGTCCCAAACTGCCCCAGCACTTCCCACATTGCTCAAAGTGGCTAGCTTTCATCCCAACACAGTTTATAGGGCCATACGGTACATAGTTTTCAAGTTACAGACTAAGCTAAGCAAAATGAATCTTTTTTTTTTTACTGTGAAAATGGCACTTTGGGACTGTGAAAGGGTTAGGGTTAGGGTTAGGGTTTTGGCCCTGTTGTCCCAAACTGCCCCAGCACTTCCCACATTGCTCAAAGTGGCTAGCTTTCATCCCAACACAGTTTATAGGGCCATACGGTACATAGTTTTCAAGTTACAGACTAAGCTAAGCAAAAGTGAACCAGGCCTTTTTACTGTGAAAATGGCACTTTGGGACTGTGAAAGTGACATTTTGGCCCTGTTGTCCCAAACTGCCCCAGCACTTCCCACATTGCTCAAAGTGGCTAGCTTTCATCCCAACACAGTTTATAGGGCCATACGGTACATAGTTTTCAAGTTACAGACTAAGCTAAGCAAAATGAATCTTTTTTTTTTTACTGTGAAAATGGCACTTTGGGACTGTGAAAGGGTTGGGGTTAGGGTTAGGGTTTTGGCCCTGTTGTCCCAAACTGCCCCAGCACTTCCCACATTGCTCAAAGTTGCTAGCTTTCATCCCAACACAGTTTATAGGGCCATACGGTACATAGTTTTCAAGTTACAGACTAAGCTAAGCAAAAGTGAACCAGGCCTTTTTACTGTGAAAATGGCACTTTGGGACTGTGAAAGTGACATTTTGGCCCTGTTGTCCCAAACTGCCCCAGCACTTCCCACATTGCTCAAAGTGGCTAGCTTTCATCCCAACACAGTTTATAGGGCCATACGGTACATAGTTTTCAAGTTACAGACTAAGCTAAGCAAAATGAATCTTTTTTTTTTTACTGTGAAAATGGCACTTTGGGACTGTGAAAGGGTTGGGGTTAGGGTTAGGGTTTTGGCCCTGTTGTCCCAAACTGCCCCAGCACTTCCCACATTGCTCAAAGTGGCTAGCTTTCATCCCAACACAGTTTATAGGGCCATACGGTACATAGTTTTCAAGTTACAGACTAAGCTAAGCAAAATGAATCTTTTTTTTTTTACTGTGAAAATGGCACTTTGGGACTGTGAAAGGGTTAGGGTTAGGGTTAGGGTTTTGGCCCTGTTGTCCCAAACTGCCCCAGCACTTCCCACATTGCTCAAAGTGGCTAGCTTTCATCCCAACACAGTTTATAGGGCCATACGGTACATAGTTTTCAAGTTACAGACTAAGCTAAGCAAAAGTGAACCAGGCCTTTTTACTGTGAAAATGGCACTTTGGGACTGTGAAAGTGACATTTTGGCCCTGTTGTCCCAAACTGCCCCAGCACTTCCCACATTGCTCAAAGTGGCTAGCTTTCATCCCAACACAGTTTATAGGGCCATACGGTACATAGTTTTCAAGTTACAGACTAAGCTAAGCAAAATGAATCTTTTTTTTTTTACTGTGAAAATGGCACTTTGGGACTGTGAAAGGGTTAGGGTTAGGGTTAGGGTTTTGGCCCTGTTGTCCCAAACTGCCCCAGCACTTCCCACATTGCTCAAAGTGGCTAGCTTTCATCCCAACACAGTTTATAGGGCCATACGGTACATAGTTTTCAAGTTACAGACTAAGCTAAGCAAAAGTGAACCAGGCCTTTTTACTGTGAAAATGGCACTTTGGGACTGTGAAAGTGACATTTTGGCCCTGTTGTCCCAAACTGCCCCAGCACTTCCCACATTGCTCAAAGTGGCTAGCTTTCATCCCAACACAGTTTATAGGGCCATACGGTACATAGTTTTCAAGTTACAGACTAAGCTAAGCAAAATGAATCTTTTTTTTTTTACTGTGAAAATGGCACTTTGGGACTGTGAAAGGGTTGGGGTTAGGGTTAGGGTTTTGGCCCTGTTGTCCCAAACTGCCCCAGCACTTCCCACATTGCTCAAAGTGGCTAGCTTTCATCCCAACACAGTTTATAGGGCCATACGGTACATAGTTTTCAAGTTACAGACTAAGCTAAGCAAAAGTGAACCAGGCCTTTTTACTGTGAAAATGGCACTTTGGGACTGTGAAAGTGACATTTTGGCCCTGTTGTCCCAAACTGCCCCAGCACTTCCCACATTGCTCAAAGTGGCTAGCTTTCATCCCAACACAGTTTATAGGGCCATACGGTACATAGTTTTCAAGTTACAGACTAAGCTAAGCAAAATGAATCTTTTTTTTTTTACTGTGAAAATGGCACTTTGGGACTGTGAAAGGGTTGGGGTTAGGGTTAGGGTTTTGGCCCTGTTGTCCCAAACTGCCCCAGCACTTCCCACATTGCTCAAAGTTGCTAGCTTTCATCCCAACACAGTTTATAGGGCCATACGGTACATAGTTTTCAAGTTACAGACTAAGCTAAGCAAAAGTGAACCAGGCCTTTTTACTGTGAAAATGGCACTTTGGGACTGTGAAAGTGACATTTTGGCCCTGTTGTCCCAAACTGCCCCAGCACTTCCCACATTGCTCAAAGTGGCTAGCTTTCATCCCAACACAGTTTATAGGGCCATACGGTACATAGTTTTCAAGTTACAGACTAAGCTAAGCAAAATGAATCTTTTTTTTTTTACTGTGAAAATGGCACTTTGGGACTGTGAAAGGGTTGGGGTTAGGGTTAGGGTTTTGGCCCTGTTGTCCCAAACTGCCCCAGCACTTCCCACATTGCTCAAAGTGGCTAGCTTTCATCCCAACACAGTTTATAGGGCCATACGGTACATAGTTTTCAAGTTACAGACTAAGCTAAGCAAAATGAATCTTTTTTTTTTTACTGTGAAAATGGCACTTTGGGACTGTGAAAGGGTTAGGGTTAGGGTTAGGGTTTTGGCCCTGTTGTCCCAAACTGCCCCAGCACTTCCCACATTGCTCAAAGTGGCTAGCTTTCATCCCAACACAGTTTATAGGGCCATACGGTACATAGTTTTCAAGTTACAGACTAAGCTAAGCAAAAGTGAACCAGGCCTTTTTACTGTGAAAATGGCACTTTGGGACTGTGAAAGTGACATTTTGGCCCTGTTGTCCCAAACTGCCCCAGCACTTCCCACATTGCTCAAAGTGGCTAGCTTTCATCCCAACACAGTTTATAGGGCCATACGGTACATAGTTTTCAAGTTACAGACTAAGCTAAGCAAAATGAATCTTTTTTTTTTTACTGTGAAAATGGCACTTTGGGACTGTGAAAGGGTTAGGGTTAGGGTTAGGGTTTTGGCCCTGTTGTCCCAAACTGCCCCAGCACTTCCCACATTGCTCAAAGTGGCTAGCTTTCATCCCAACACAGTTTATAGGGCCATACGGTACATAGTTTTCAAGTTACAGACTAAGCTAAGCAAAAGTGAACCAGGCCTTTTTACTGTGAAAATGGCACTTTGGGACTGTGAAAGTGACATTTTGGCCCTGTTGTCCCAAACTGCCCCAGCACTTCCCACATTGCTCAAAGTGGCTAGCTTTCATCCCAACACAGTTTATAGGGCCATACGGTACATAGTTTTCAAGTTACAGACTAAGCTAAGCAAAATGAATCTTTTTTTTTTTACTGTGAAAATGGCACTTTGGGACTGTGAAAGGGTTGGGGTTAGGGTTAGGGTTTTGGCCCTGTTGTCCCAAACTGCCCCAGCACTTCCCACATTGGTCAAAGTGGCTAGCTTTCATCCCAACACAGTTTATAGGGCCATACGGTACATAGTTTTCAAGTTACAGACTAAGCTAAGCAAAAGTGAACCAGGCCTTTTTACTGTGAAAACGGCACTTTGGGACTGTGAAAGTGACATTTTGGCCCTGTTGTCCCAAACTGCCCCAGCACTTCCCACATTGCTCAAAGTGGCTAGCTTTCATCCCAACACAGTTTATAGGGCCATACGGTACATAGTTTTCAAGTTACAGACTAAGCTAAGCAAAAGTGAACCAGGCCTTTTTACTGTGAAAATGGCACTTTGGGACTGTGAAAGTGACATTTTGGCCCTGTTGTCCCAAACTGCCCCAGCACTTCCCACATTGCTCAAAGTGGCTAGCTTTCATCCCAACACAGTTTATAGGGCCATACGGTACATAGTTTTCAAGTTACAGACTAAGCTAAGCAAAATGAATCTTTTTTTTTTTACTGTGAAAATGGCACTTTGGGACTGTGAAAGGGTTAGGGTTAGGGTTAGGGTTTTGGCCCTGTTGTCCCAAACTGCCCCAACACTTCCCACATTGCTCAAAGTGGCTAGCTTTCATCCCAACACAGTTTATAGGGCCATACGGTACATAGTTTTCAAGTTACAGACTAAGCTAAGCAAAAGTGAACCAGGCCTTTTTACTGTGAAAATGGCACTTTGGGACTGTGAAAGTGACATTTTGGCCCTGTTGTCCCAAACTGCCCAAGCACTTCCCACATTGCTCAAAGTGGCTAGCTTTCATCCCAACACAGTTTATAGGGCCATACGGTACATAGTTTTCAAGTTACAGACTAAGCTAAGCAAAATGAATCTTTTTTTTTTTACTGTGAAAATGGCACTTTGGGACTGTGAAAGGGTTGGGGTTAGGGTTAGGGTTTTGGCCCTGTTGTCCCAAACTGCCCCAGCACTTCCCACATTGCTCAAAGTGGCTAGCTTTCATCCCAACACAGTTTATAGGGCCATACGGTACATAGTTTTCAAGTTACAGACTAAGCTAAGCAAAATGAATCTTTTTTTTTTTTACTGTGAAAATGGCACTTTGGGACTGTGAAAGGGTTAGGGTTAGGGTTAGGGTTTTGGCCCTGTTGTCCCAAACTGCCCCAGCACTTCCCACATTGCTCAAAGTGGCTAGCTTTCATCCCAACACAGTTTATAGGGCCATACGGTACATAGTTTTCAAGTTACAGACTAAGCTAAGCAAAAGTGAACCAGGCCTTTTTACTGTGAAAATGGCACTTTGGGACTGTGAAAGTGACATTTTGGCCCTGTTGTCCCAAACTGCCCCAGCACTTCCCACATTGCTCAAAGTGGCTAGCTTTCATCCCAACACAGTTTATAGGGCCATACGGTACATAGTTTTCAAGTTACAGACTAAGCTAAGCAAAAGTGAACCAGGCCTTTTTACTGTGAAAATGGCACTTTGGGACTGTGAAAGTGACATTTTGGCCCTGTTGTCCCAAACTGCCCCAGCACTTCCCACATTGCTCAAAGTGGCTAGCTTTCATCCCAACACAGTTTATAGGGCCATACGGTACATAGTTTTCAAGTTACAGACTAAGCTAAGCAAAATGAATCTTTTTTTTTTTACTGTGAAAATGGCACTTTGGGACTGTGAAAGGGTTGGGGTTAGGGTTAAAAAGTATATTTTTAAAGTATATTATTAAAGTATATTATTAAAGTATATTATTAAGTATATTATTAAACTATATTATTAAAGTATATTATTAAACTATATTATTAAAGTATATTATTAAAGTATATTATTAAACTATATTATTAAGTATATTATTAAAGTATATTATTAAAGTATATTATTAAACTATATTATTAAGTATATTATTAAAGTATATTATTAAGTATATTATTAAAGTATATTATTAAACTATATTATTAAGTATATTATTAAAGTATATTATTAAAGTATATTATTAAAGTATATTATTAAAGTATATTATTCAACTATATTATTCAACTATATTATTAAAGTATATTATTCAACTATATTATTCAACTATATTATTAAAGTATATTATTAAAGTATATTATTAAAGTATATTATTAAAGTATATTATTAAAGTATATTATTCAAGTATATTATTAAAGTATATTATTAAACTATATTATTAAGTATATTATTAAAGTATATTATTAAAGTATATTATTAAGTATATTATTAAAGTATATTATTAAACTATATTATTAAGTATATTATTAAAGTATATTATTAAAGTATATTATTCAACTATATTATTAAGTATATTATTAAGTATATTATTAAAGTATATTATTAAAGTATATTATTAAAGTATATTATTCAAGTATATTATTAAAGTATATTATTAAACTATATTATTAAGTATATTATTAAAGTATATTATTAAAGTATATTATTAAGTATATTATTAAAGTATATTATTAAACTATATTATTAAGTATATTATTAAAGTATATTATTAAAGTATATTATTAAAGTATATTATTAAAGTATATTATTAAAGTATATTATTCAACTATATTATTCAACTATATTATTAAAGTATATTATTCAACTATATTATTCAACTATATTATTAAAGTATATTATTAAAGTATATTATTCAACTATATTATTAAAGTATATATATTCAACTATATTATTCAACTATATTATTAAAGTATATTATTAAAGTATATTATTCAACTATATTATTAAGTATATTATTAAGTATATTATTAAAGTATATTATTAAACTATATTATTAAGTATATTATTAAAGTATATTATTAAAGTATATTATTAAAGTATATTATTAAAGTATATTATTAAAGTATATTATTCAAGTATATTATTAAAGTATATTATTAAACTATATTATTAAGTATATTATTAAAGTATATTATTAAAGTATATTATTAAGTATATTATTAAAGTATATTATTAAAGTATATTAATAAAGTATATTAATAAACTATATTATTAAAGTATATTTTTAAAGTATATTATTAAAGTATATTATTAAAGTATATTATTGAGTATATTATTAAACTATATTATTAAAGTATATTATTAAACTATATTATTAAAGTATATTATTAAAGTATATTATTAAAGTATATTATTAAACTATATTATTAAACTATATTATTAAGTATATTATTAAAGTATATTATTAAACTATATTATTAAACTATATTATTAAGTATATTATTAAGTATATTATTAAACTATATTATTAAACTATATTATTAAGTATATTATTAAACTATATTATTAAAGTATATTATTAAAGTATATTATTAAACTATATTATTCAACTATATTATTAAAGTATATTATTAAACTATATTATTAAACTATATTATTAAACTATATTATTAAACTATATTATTAAACTATATTATTAAAGTATATTATTAAGTATATTATTAAACTATATTATTAAGTATATTATTAAACTATATTATTAAACTATATTATTAAGTATATTATTAAACTATATTATTAAAGTATATTATTAAACTATATTATTAAACTATATTATTCAACTATATTATTAAAGTATATTATTAAAGTATATTATTAAACTATATTATTAAACTATATTATTAAACTATATTATTAAACTATATTATTAAGTATATTATTAAACTATATTATTAAAGTATATTATTAAAGTATATTATTAAACTATATTATTAAACTATATTATTAAAGTATATTATTAAAGTATATTATTAAACTATATTATTAAACTATATTATTAAACTATATTATTAAAGTATATTATTAAGTATATTATTAAACTATATTATTCAACTATATTATTAAACTATATTATTAAACTATATTATTAAACTATATTATTAAACTATATTATTAAACTATATTATTAAACTATATTATTAAACTATATTATTAAAGTATATTATTAAAGTATATTATTAAAGTATATTATTAAGTATATTATTAAACTATATTATTAAACTATATTATTAAAGTATATTATTAAAGTATATTATTAAAGTATATTATTAAACTATATTATTAAACTATATTATTCAACTATATTATTAAAGTATATTATTAAAGTATATTATTAAACTATATTATTAAACTATATTATTAAAGTATATTATTAAGTATATTATTAAACTATATTATTAAAGTATATTATTAAAGTATATTATTAAAGTATATTATTAAAGTATATTATTAAACTATATTATTAAAGTATATTATTAAACTATATTATTAAACTATATTATTAAAGTATATTATTAAACTATATTATTAAACTATATTATTAAAGTATATTATTAAGTATATTATTAAAGTATATTATTAAACTATATTATTAAACTATATTATTAAGTATATTATTAAGTATATTATTAAAGTATATTATTCAACTATATTATTCAACTATATTATTAAAGTATATTATTCAACTATATTATTCAACTATATTATTAAAGTATATTATTAAAGTATATTATTCAACTATATTATTAAGTATATTATTAAGTATATTATTAAAGTATATTATTAAACTATATTATTAAGTATATTATTAAAGTATATTATTAAAGTATATTATTAAAGTATATTATTAAAGTATATTATTCAAGTATATTATTAAAGTATATTATTAAACTATATTATTAAGTATATTATTAAAGTATATTATTAAAGTATATTATTAAAGTATATTATTAAGTATATTATTAAACTATATTATTAAACTATATTATTAAACTATATTATTAAAGTATATTATTAAAGTATATTATTAAAGTATATTATTAAACTATATTATTAAACTATATTATTAAGTATATTATTAAAGTATATTATTAAACTATATTATTAAACTATATTATTAAGTATATTATTAAGTATATTATTAAACTATATTATTAAACTATATTATTAAGTATATTATTAAACTATATTATTAAAGTATATTATTAAAGTATATTATTAAACTATATTATTCAACTATATTATTAAAGTATATTATTAAAGTATATTATTAAACTATATTATTAAACTATATTATTAAACTATATTATTAAACTATATTATTAAAGTATATTATTAAGTATATTATTAAACTATATTATTAAAGTATATTATTAAAGTATATTATTAAAGTATATTATTAAAGTATATTATTAAAGTATATTATTAAAGTATATTATTAAAGTATATTATTAAACTATATTATTAAGTATATTATTAAGTATATTATTAAAGTATATTATTAAAGTATATTATTAAGTATATTATTAAACTATATTATTAAACTATATTATTAAAGTATATTATTAAAGTATATTATTAAGTATATTATTAAACTATATTATTAAAGTATATTATTAAAGTATATTATTAAACTATATTATTCAACTATATTATTAAAGTATATTATTAAAGTATATTATTAAACTATATTATTAAACTATATTATTAAACTATATTATTAAAGTATATTATTAAGTATATTATTAAACTATATTATTAAACTATATTATTAAAGTATATTATTAAAGTATATTATTAAACTATATTATTAAACTATATTATTAAACTATATTATTAAACTATATTATTAAACTATATTATTAAACTATATTATTAAGTATATTATTAAAGTATATTATTAAAGTATATTATTAAAGTATATTATTAAAGTATATTATTAAAGTATATTATTAAACTATATTATTAAAGTATATTATTAAACTATATTATTAAAGTATATTATTAAAGTATATTATTAAAGTATATTATTAAGTATATTATTAAAGTATATTATTAAAGTATATTATTAAACTATATTATTAAACTATATTATTAAACTATATTATTAAACTATAGTATAAAGTATATTATTAAAGTATATTATTAAACTATATTATTAAACTATATTATTAAAGTATATTATTAAAGTATATTATTAAACTATATTATTAAGTATATTATTAAGTATATTATTAAAGTATATTATTAAACTATATTATTAACTATATTATTAAAGTATATTATTAAAGTATATTATTCAACTATATTATTAAAGTATATTATTAAAGTATATTATTCAAGTATATTATTAAAGTATATTATTAAACTATATTATTAAACTATAGTATAAAGTATATTATTAATGTATATTATTAAAGTATATTATTAAAGTATATTATTAAACTATATTATTAAACTATATTATTAAAGTATATTATTAAACTATATTATTAAACTATATTATTAAGTATATTATTAAACTATATTATTAAAGTATATTATTAAAGTATATTATTAAAGTATATTATTAAACTATATTATTAAGTATATTATTAAGTATATTATTAAACTATATTATTAAACTATATTATTAAGTATATTATTAAACTATATTATTAAACTATATTATTAAACTATATTATTAAACTATATTATTCAACTATATTATTAAACTATATTATTAAAATATATTATTAAACTATATTATTAAACTATATTATTAAACTATATTATTAAGTATATTATTAAGTATATTATTAAACTATATTATTCAACTATATTATTCAACTATATTATTCAACTATATTATTAAAGTATATTATTAAAGTATATTATTAAACTATATTATTAAGTATATTATTAAGTATATTATTAAAGTATATTATTAAACTATATTATTAAGTATATTATTAAAGTATATTATTAAAGTATATTATTCAAGTATATTATTAAAGTATATTATTAAAGTATATTATTAAAGTATATTATTCAAGTATATTATTAAAGTATATTATTAAGTATATTATTAAACTATATTATTAAAGTATATTATTAAAGTATATTATTAAACTATATTATTCAACTATATTATTAAAGTATATTATTAAAGTATATTATTAAACTATATTATTAAACTATATTATTAAACTATATTATTAAAGTATATTATTAAGTATATTATTAAACTATATTATTAAACTATATTATTAAAGTATATTATTAAAGTATATTATTAAACTATATTATTAAACTATATTATTAAACTATATTATTAAACTATATTATTAAACTATATTATTAAACTATATTATTAAGTATATTATTAAAGTATATTATTAAAGTATATTATTAAAGTATATTATTAAAGTATATTATTAAAGTATATTATTAAAGTATATTATTAAACTATATTATTAAAGTATATTATTAAACTATATTATTAAAGTATATTATTAAAGTATATTATTAAAGTATATTATTAAGTATATTATTAAAGTATATTATTAAAGTATATTATTAAACTATATTATTAAACTATATTATTAAACTATAGTATAAAGTATATTATTAAAGTATATTATTAAACTATATTATTAAACTATATTATTAAAGTATATTATTAAAGTATATTATTAAACTATATTATTAAGTATATTATTAAGTATATTATTAAAGTATATTATTAAACTATATTATTAACTATATTATTAAAGTATATTATTAAAGTATATTATTCAACTATATTATTAAAGTATATTATTAAAGTATATTATTCAAGTATATTATTAAAGTATATTATTAAACTATAGTATAAAGTATATTATTAATGTATATTATTAAAGTATATTATTAAAGTATATTATTAAACTATATTATTAAAGTATATTATTAAACTATATTATTAAGTATATTATTAAACTATATTATTAAAGTATATTATTAAAGTATATTATTAAAGTATATTATTAAACTATATTATTAAGTATATTATTAAAGTATATTATTAAAGTATATTATTAAAGTATATTATTAAAGTATATTATTAAGTATATTATTAAAGGATATTATTAAAGGATATTATTCAACTATATTATTAAGTATATTATTAAAGTATATTATTAAACTATATTATTAACTATATTATTAAAGTATATTATTCAACTATATTATTCAACTATATTATTAAAGTATATTATTAAAGTATATTATTAAACTATATTATTAAGTATATTATTAAGTATATTATTAAAGTATATTATTCAACTATATTATTCAACTATATTATTCAACTATATTATTAAAGTATATTATTAAAGTATATTATTAAACTATATTATTAAGTATATTATTAAGTATATTATTAAAGTATATTATTAAACTATATTATTAAGTATATTATTAAAGTATATTATTCAAGTATATTATTCAAGTATATTATTAAAGTATATTATTAAAGTATATTATTAAAGTATATTATTCAAGTATATTATTAAAGTATATTATTAAAGTATATTATTAAGTATATTATTAAAGTATATTATTAAAGTATATTATTAAGTATATTATTAAACTATATTATTAAAGTATATTAATAAAGTATATTAATAAACTATATTATTAAAGTATATTTTTAAAGTATATTATTAAAGTATATTATTAAGTATATTATTAAACTATATTATTAAACTATATTATTAAACTATATTATTAAACTATATTATTAAGTATATTATTAAGTATATTATTAAACTATATTATTAAAGTATATTATTAAGTATATTATTAAACTATATTATTAAAGTATATTATTAAAGTATATTATTAAACTATATTATTCAACTATATTATTAAAGTATATTATTAAAGTATATTATTAAACTATATTATTAAAGTATATTATTAAGTATATTATTAAACTATATTATTAAAGTATATTATTAAACTATATTATTAAAGTATATTATTAAACTATATTATTAAAGTATATTATTAAACTATATTATTAAACTATATTATTAAACTATATTATTAAGTATATTATTAAGTATATTATTAAACTATATTATTAAACTATATTATTAAGTATATTATTAAACTATATTATTAAAGTATATTATTAAAGTATATTATTAAAGTATATTATTAAACTATATTATTCAACTATATTATTAAAGTATATTATTAAAGTATATTATTAAAGTATATTATTAAACTATATTATTAAACTATATTATTAAAGTATATTATTAAGTATATTATTAAAGTATATTATTAAAGTATATTATTAAAGTATATTATTAAAGTATATTATTAAACTATATTATTAAACTATATTATTAAGTATATTATTAAACTATATTATTAAAGTATATTATTAAACTATATTATTAAACTATATTATTCAACTATATTATTAAAGTATATTATTAAAGTATATTATTAAACTATATTATTAAACTATATTATTAAACTATATTATTAAACTATATTATTAAGTATATTATTAAACTATATTATTAAACTATATTATTAAACTATATTATTAAAGTATATTATTAAAGTATATTATTAAACTATATTATTAAAGTATATTATTAAAGTATATTATTAAACTATATTATTAAACTATATTATTAAGTATATTATTAAGTATATTATTAAACTATATTATTAAACTATATTATTAAGTATATTATTAAACTATATTATTAAACTATATTATTAAACTATATTATTAAACTATATTATTCAACTATATTATTAAACTATATTATTAAAATATATTATTAAACTATATTATTAAACTATATTATTAAACTATATTATTAAGTATATTATTAAGTATATTATTAAAGTATATTATTCAACTATATTATTCAACTATATTATTCAACTATATTATTAAAGTATATTATTAAACTATATTATTAAACTATATTATTAAGTATATTATTAAGTATATTATTAAAGTATATTATTAAACTATATTATTAAGTATATTATTAAAGTATATTATTAAAGTATATTATTCAAGTATATTATTAAAGTATATTATTAAAGTATATTATTAAAGTATATTATTCAAGTATATTATTAAAGTATATTATTAAAGTATATTATTAAGTATATTATTAAAGTATATTATTAAAGTATATTATTAAGTATATTATTAAACTATATTATTAAAGTATATTAATAAAGTATATTAATAAACTATATTATTAAAGTATATTTTTAAAGTATATTATTAAAGTATATTATTAAGTATATTATTAAACTATATTATTAAACTATATTATTAAACTATATTATTAAGTATATTATTAAGTATATTATTAAACTATATTATTAAAGTATATTATTAAGTATATTATTAAACTATATTATTAAAGTATATTATTAAAGTATATTATTAAACTATATTATTCAACTATATTATTAAAGTATATTATTAAAGTATATTATTAAACTATATTATTAAACTATATTATTAAAGTATATTATTAAGTATATTATTAAACTATATTATTAAAGTATATTATTAAACTATATTATTAAAGTATATTATTAAACTATATTATTAAAGTATATTATTAAACTATATTATTAAACTATATTATTAAACTATATTATTAAGTATATTATTAAGTATATTATTAAACTATATTATTAAACTATATTATTAAGTATATTATTAAACTATATTATTAAAGTATATTATTAAAGTATATTATTAAAGTATATTATTAAACTATATTATTCAACTATATTATTAAAGTATATTATTAAACTATATTATTAAAGTATATTATTAAACTATATTATTAAACTATATTATTAAAGTATATTATTAAGTATATTATTAAAGTATATTATTAAAGTATATTATTAAAGTATATTATTAAAGTATATTATTAAAGTATATTATTAAACTATATTATTAAACTATATTATTAAGTATATTATTAAACTATATTATTAAACTATATTATTAAACTATATTATTAAACTATATTATTCAACTATATTATTAAAGTATATTATTAAAGTATATTATTAAACTATATTATTAAACTATATTATTAAACTATATTATTAAGTATATTATTAAACTATATTATTAAACTATATTATTAAAGTATATTATTAAAGTATATTATTAAACTATATTATTAAAGTATATTATTAAACTATATTATTAAACTATATTATTAAACTATATTATTAAGTATATTATTAAGTATATTATTAAACTATATTATTAAACTATATTATTAAGTATATTATTAAACTATATTATTAAACTATATTATTAAACTATATTATTAAACTATATTATTCAACTATATTATTAAACTATATTATTAAACTATATTATTAAACTATATTATTAAACTATATTATTAAACTATATTATTAAAGTATATTATTAAGTATATTATTAAACTATATTATTAAACTATATTATTAAACTATATTATTAAAGTATATTATTAAACTATATTATTAAACTATATTATTAAAGTATATTATTAAACTATATTATTAAAGTATATTATTAAAGTATATTATTAAGTATATTATTAAAGTATATTATTAAAGTATATTATTAAACTATATTATTAAACTATATTATTAAGTATATTATTAAGTATATTATTAAAGTATATTATTCAACTATATTATTCAACTATATTATTAAAGTATATTATTCAACTATATTATTCAACTATATTATTAAAGTATATTATTAAAGTATATTATTCAACTATATTATTAAGTATATTATTAAGTATATTATTAAAGTATATTATTAAACTATATTATTAAGTATATTATTAAAGTATATTATTAAAGTATATTATTAAAGTATATTAATAAAGTATATTAATAAACTATATTATTAAAGTATATTTTTAAAGTATATTATTAAAGTATATTATTAAAGTATATTATTAAGTATATTATTAAACTATATTATTAAACTATATTATTAAACTATATTATTAAAGTATATTATTAAAGTATATTATTAAACTATATTATTAAACTATATTATTAAACTATATTATTAAGTATATTATTAAAGTATATTATTAAACTATATTATTAAACTATATTATTAAGTATATTATTAAGTATATTATTAAACTATATTATTAAACTATATTATTAAGTATATTATTAAACTATATTATTAAAGTATATTATTAAAGTATATTATTAAACTATATTATTCAACTATATTATTAAAGTATATTATTAAAGTATATTATTAAAGTATATTATTAAACTATATTATTAAACTATATTATTAAACTATATTATTAAAGTATATTATTAAGTATATTATTAAACTATATTATTAAAGTATATTATTAAAGTATATTATTAAAGTATATTATTAAAGTATATTATTAAAGTATATTATTAAAGTATATTATTAAAGTATATTATTAAACTATATTATTAAACTATATTATTAAGTATATTATTAAGTATATTATTAAAGTATATTATTAAAGTATATTATTAAGTATATTATTAAACTATATTATTAAAGTATATTATTAAAGTATATTATTAAACTATATTATTCAACTATATTATTAAAGTATATTATTAAAGTATATTATTAAACTATATTATTAAACTATATTATAAAACTATATTATTAAGTATATTATTAAGTATATTATTAAACTATATTATTAAACTATATTATTAAGTATATTATTAAACTATATTATTAAAGTATATTATTAAAGTATATTATTAAAGTATATTATTAAACTATATTATTCAACTATATTATTAAAGTATATTATTAAAGTATATTATTAAACTATATTAATAATATAGTTTAATAATATACTTAATAATATACTTTAATAATATACTTTAATAATATACTTTAAAAATATACTTTAATAATATAGTTGAATAATATACTTTAATAATATACTTTAATAATATACTTAATAATATACTTTAATAATATACTTTAATAATATACTTAATAATATACTTAATAATATAGTTTAATAATATAGTTTAATAATATACTTAATAATATACTTTAATAATATAGTTTAATAATATACTTAATAATATAGTTTAATAATATACTTTAATAATATACTTGAATAATATAGTTTAATAATATACTTTAATAATATACTTTAATATACTTAATAATATACTTAATAATATAGTTTAATAATATAGTTTAATAATACACTTAATAATATACTTTAATAATATAGTTTAATAAATTACTTTAATAATATACTTTAATAATATACTTTAATAATATACTTGAATAATATACTTTAATAATATAGTTTAATAATATATTTTAATAATATACTTTAATAATATACTTTAATAATATAGTTGAATAATATACTTTAATAATATACTTTAATAATATAGTTAATAATATAGTTTAATAATATACTTTAATAATATACTTAATAATATACTTAATAATATACTTTAATAATATACTTCAATAATATACTTTAATAATATACTTAATAATATACTTAATAATATACTTTAATAATATACTTTAATAATATACTTTAATAATATACTTTAATATACTTTAATATACTTAATAATATACTTAATAATATAGTTTAATAATATAGTTTAATAATATAGTTTAATAATATACTTAATAATATAGTTTAATAATATAGTTTAATAATATAGTTTAATAATATACTTTAATAATATAGTTTAATAATATAGTTTAATAATATACTTTAATAATATACTTTAATAATATAGTTGAATAATATAGTTTAATAATATACTTTAATAATATACTTTAATAATATAGTTGAATAATATACTTTAATAATATACTTTAATAATATACTTTAATAATATAGTTAATAATATACTTTAATAATATACTTTAATAATATACTTAATAATATACTTAATAATATAGTTTAATAATATACTTTAATAATATACTTTAATATTATACTTAATAATATACTTTAATAATATACTTTAATAATATACTTTAATAATATACTTTAATAATATACTTTAATAATATACTTTAATAATATACTTTAATAATATACTTTAATAATATAGTTGAATAATATACTTTAATAATATACTTTAATAATATACTTTAATAATATAGTTAATAATATAGTTTAATAATATACTTTAATAATATACTTAATAATATACTTAATAATATAGTTTAATAATATACTTTAATAATATACTTAATAATATAGTTGAATAATATCCTTTAATAATATCCTTTAATAATATACTTTAATAATATACTTAATAATATACTTTAATAATATACTTTAATAATATACTTTAATAATATACTTTAATAATATACTTAATAATATACTTTAATAATATACTTTAATAATATACTTTAATAATATACTTTAATAATATACTTTAATAATATAGTTTAATAATATACTTTAATAATATACCTTAATAATATAGTTGAATAATATAGTTTAATAATATACTTAATAATATAGTTTAATAATATACTTTATTAATATACTTAATAATATACTTAATAATATAGTTTAATAATATACTTAATAATATAGTTTAATAATATACTTTAATACTATAGTTTAATAATATACTTTAATAATATAGTTTAATAATATAGTTGAATAATATAGTTTAATAATATACTTTAATAATAATAATATAGTTTAATAATATAGTTTAATAATATAGTTTAATAATATAGTTTAATAATATAGTTTAATAATATACTTAATAATATAGTTTAATAATATAGTTTAATAATATACTTTAATAATATACTTTAATAATATACTTTAATAATATACTTTAATAATATAGTTTAATAATATAGTTTAATAATATACTTAATAATATAGTTTAATAATATAGTTTAATAATATACTTTAATAATATACTTTAATAATATACTTTAATAATATACTTTAATAATATAGTTTAATAATATACTTTAATAATATACTTTAATAATATACTTTAATAATATAGTTTAATAATATACTTTAATAATATAGTTTAATAATATACTTTAATAATATAGTTTAATAATATACTTTAATACTATAGTTTAATAATATAGTTTAATAATATACTTTAATAATATACTTTAATAATAAAGTTTATTAATATACTTTATTAATATACTTTAATAATATAGTTTAATAATATACTTAATAATATAGTTTAATAATATACTTTAATAATATAGTTTAATAATATACTTTAATAATATAGTTTAATAATATAGTTGAATAATATAGTTGAATAATATAGTTTAATAATATACTTTAATAATATACTTTAATAATATAGTTGAATAATATACTTTAATAATATACTTAATAATATACTTTAATAATATAGTTTAATAATATAGTTTAATAATATAGTTTAATAATATAGTTTAATAATATACTTTAATAATATACTTTAATAATATACTTTAATAATATACTTTAATAATATACTTTAATAATATACTTTAATAATATACTTTAATAATATAGTTGAATAATATACTTTAATAATATACTTTAATAATATACTTTAATAATATAGTTAATAATATAGTTTAATAATATACTTTAATAATATACTTAATAATATACTTAATAATATAGTTTAATAATATACTTTAATAATATACTTAATAATATAGTTGAATAATATCCTTTAATAATATCCTTTAATAATATACTTTAATAATATACTTAATAATATACTTTAATAATATACTTTAATAATATACTTTAATAATATACTTTAATAATATACTTAATAATATACTTTAATAATATACTTTAATAATATACTTTAATAATATACTTTAATAATATACTTTAATAATATAGTTTAATAATATACTTTAATAATATACCTTAATAATATAGTTGAATAATATAGTTTAATAATATACTTAATAATATAGTTTAATAATATACTTTATTAATATACTTAATAATATACTTAATAATATAGTTTAATAATATACTTAATAATATAGTTTAATAATATACTTTAATACTATAGTTTAATAATATACTTTAATAATATAGTTTAATAATATAGTTGAATAATATAGTTTAATAATATACTTTAATAATAATAATATAGTTTAATAATATAGTTTAATAATATAGTTTAATAATATAGTTTAATAATATAGTTTAATAATATACTTAATAATATAGTTTAATAATATAGTTTAATAATATACTTTAATAATATACTTTAATAATATAGTTTAATAATATACTTTAATAATATAGTTTAATAATATACTTTAATAATATAGTTTAATAATATACTTTAATAATATAGTTTAATAATATACTTTAATAATATAGTTTAATAATATACTTTAATAATATAGTTTAATAATATACTTTAATACTATAGTTTAATAATATAGTTTAATAATATACTTTAATAATATACTTTAATAATATAGTTTATTAATATACTTTATTAATATACTTTAATAATATAGTTTAATAATATACTTAATAATATAGTTTAATAATATACTTTAATAATATAGTTTAATAATATACTTTAATAATATAGTTTAATAATATAGTTGAATAATATACTTTAATAATATACTTTAATAATATAGTTGAATAATATACTTTAATAATATACTTTAATAATATACTTTAATAATATAGTTAATAATATAGTTTAATAATATACTTTAATAATATACTTAATAATATACTTAATAATATACTTTAATAATATACTTCAATAATATACTTTAATAATATACTTAATAATATACTTAATAATATACTTTAATAATATACTTTAATAATATACTTTAATAATATACTTTAATATACTTTAATATACTTAATAATATACTTAATAATATAGTTTAATAATATAGTTTAATAATATAGTTTAATAATATACTTAATAATATACTTTAATAATATAGTTTAATAATATAGTTTAATAATATACTTTAATAATATAGTTTAATAATATAGTTTAATAATATACTTTAATAATATACTTTAATAATATAGTTGAATAATATAGTTTAATAATATACTTTAATAATATACTTTAATAATATAGTTGAATAATATACTTTAATAATATACTTTAATAATATACTTTAATAATATAGTTAATAATATACTTTAATAATATACTTTAATAATATACTTAATAATATAGTTAATAATATACTTAATAATATACTTTAATATACTTAATAATATACTTAATAATATAGTTTAATAATATAGTTTAATAATACACTTAATAATATACTTTAATAATATAGTTTAATAAATTACTTTAATAATATACTTTAATAATATACTTTAATAATATACTTGAATAATATACTTTAATAATATAGTTTAATAATATAGTTGAATAATATAGTTGAATAATATAGTTTAATAATATACTTTAATAATATACTTTAATAATATAGTTGAATAATATACTTTAATAATATACTTAATAATATACTTTAATAATATAGTTTATTAATATACTTTATTAATATACTTTAATAATATAGTTTAATAATATACTTAATAATATACTTTAATAATATACTTTAATAATATACTTAATAATATAGTTTAATAATATACTTTAATAATATACTTTAATAATATACTTAATAATATAGTTTAATAATATAGTTTAATAATATACTTTAATAATATAGTTTAATAATATAGTTTAATAATATAGTTTAATAATATACTTTAATAATATACTTTAATAATATACTTTAATAATATACTTAATAATATAGTTTATTAATATACTTTAATAATATACTTTAATAATATACTTTAATAATATACTTTAATAATATACTTTAATAATATAGTTTAATAATATACTTTAATAATATACTTTAATAATATACTTTAATAATATACTTTAATAATATACTTTAATAATATACTTTAATAATATACTTTAATAATATACTTTAATAATATACTTTAATAATATACTTTAATAATATACTTAATAATATAGTTTAATAATATAGTTTAATAATATACTTTAATAATATACTTTAATAATATACTTTAATAATATAGTTGAATAATATAGTTTAATAATATACTTTAATAATATACTTTAATAATATAGTTTAATAATATACTTAATAATATAGTTTAATAATATAGTTTAATAATATACTTAATAATATACTTAATAATATAGTTTAATAATATACTTTAATAATATACTTTAATAATATACTTTAATAATATACTTTAAAATAATATACTTTAATAATATAGTTTAATAATATAGTTTAATAATATACTTAATAATATACTTTAATAATATAGTTTAATAATATACTTAATAATATACTTAATAATATAGTTTAATAATATAGTTTAATAATATAGTTTAATAATATACTTTAATAATATACTTTAATAATATACTTTAATAATATACTTTAATAATATAGTTTAATAATATACTTAATAATATACTTTAATAATATAGTTTAATAATATAGTTTAATAATATAGTTTATTAATATAGTTTAATAATATACTTTAATAATATACTTTAATAATATAGTTGAATAATATACTTTAATAATATACTTTAATAATATACTTTAATAATATACTTAATAATATAGTTTAATAATATAGTTTAATAATATACTTAATAATATACTTAATAATATAGTTTAATAATATAGTTTAATAATATACTTTAATAATATACTTTAATAATATACTTTAATAATATACTTTAATAATATAGTTTAATAATATAGTTTAATAATATACTTAATAATATACTTTAATAATATACTTTAATAATATACTTTAAAAATATACTTTAATAATATAGTTTATTAATATACTTTAATAATATAGTTTAATAATATACTTAATAATATACTTTAATAATATAGTTTAATAATATACTTAATAATATAGTTTAATAATATACTTTAATAATATACTTGAATAATATACTTTAATAATATACTTTAATAATATACTTTAATAATATACTTTAATAATATACTTGAATAATATACTTTAATAATATACTTAATAATATACTTAATAATATAGTTTAATAATATAGTTTAATAATATACTTTAATAATATACTTAATAATATAGTTTAATAATATAGTTTAATAATATACTTTAATAATATACTTTAATAATATACTTTAATAATATAGTTTAATAATATACTTAATAATATACTTTAATAATATACTTTAATAATATACTTGAATAATATACTTTAATAATATACTTTAATAATATACTTTAATAATATACTTTAATAATATACTTGAATAATATACTTTAATAATATACTTTAATAATATACTTAATAATATAGTTTAATAATATACTTTAATAATATACTTAATAATATAGTTTAAAAATATAGTTTAATAATATACTTTAATAATATACTTAATAATATACTTAATAATATAGTTTAAAAATATACTTTAATAATATACTTTAATAATATAGTTGAATAATATAGTTGAATAATATAGTTGAATAATATACTTTAATAATATACTTAATAATATACTTAATAATATAGTTTAATAATATACTTTAATAATATACTTTAATAATATACTTAATAATATACTTAATAATATAGTTTAATAATATACTTTAATAATATACTTTAATAATATAGTTGAATAATATAGTTTAATAATATAGTTTAATAATATACTTTAATAATATAGTTTAATAATATAGTTTAATAATATAGTTGAATAATATAGTTTAATAATATACTTTAATAATATACTTTAATAATATACTTTAATAATATAGTTGAATAATATACTTTAATAATATACTTTAATAATATAGTTTAATAATATACTTAATAATATAGTTTAATAATATACTTTAATAATATACTTGAATAATATACTTTAATAATATACTTTAATAATATACTTTAATAATATACTTTAATAATATACTTGAATAATATACTTTAATAATATACTTTAATAATATACTTAATAATATAGTTTAATAATATACTTAATAATATACTTAATAATATACTTAATAATATAGTTTAAAAATATACTTAATAATATACTTAATAATATAGTTTAATAATATAGTTGAATAATATAGTTTAATAATATAGTTTAATAATATAGTTTAATAATATAGTTTAATAATATAGTTTAATAATATAGTTGAATAATATAGTTTAATAATATACTTTAATAATATAGTTTAATAATATACTTTAATAATATAGTTTAATAATATACTTTAATAATATAGTTTAATAATATACTTAATAATATAGTTTAATAATATAGTTTAATAATATAGTTTAATAATATAGTTTAATAATATAGTTTAATAATATAGTTTAATAATATACTTTAATAATATAGTTGAATAATATAGTTTAATAATATAGTTTAATAATATACTTTAATAATATAGTTTAATAATATACTTAATAATATAGTTTAATAATATAGTTTAATAATATAGTTTAATAATATACTTTAATAATATACTTAATAATATACTTTAATAATATACTTTAATAATATACTTTAAAAATATACTTTAATAATATAGTTTATTAATATACTTTATTAATATACTTTAATAATATAGTTTAATAATATACTTAATAATATACTTTAATAATATACTTTAATAATATACTTAATAATATAGTTTAATAATATACTTTAATAATATACTTTAATAATATACTTAATAATATAGTTTAATAATATAGTTTAATAATATAGTTTAATAATATAGTTTAATAATATACTTTAATAATATACTTTAATAATATACTTTAATAATATACTTTAATAATATACTTAATAATATACTTTAATAATATACTTTAATAATATACTTTAATAATATACTTTAATAATATAGTTTAATAATATACTTTAATAATATAGTTTATTAATATACTTTAATAATATAGTTTAATAATATACTTAATAATATACTTTAATAATATAGTTTAATAATATACTTAATAATATAGTTTAATAATATACTTTAATAATATACTTGAATAATATACTTTAATAATATACTTTAATAATATACTTTAATAATATACTTGAATAATATACTTGAATAATATAGTTTAATAATATACTTAATAATATAGTTTAATAATATACTTTAATAATATACTTAATAATATACTTAATAATATAGTTGAATAATATAGTTGAATAATATAGTTGAATAATATAGTTGAATAATATAGTTGAATAATATACTTTAATAATATACTTTAATAATATACTTTAATAATATACTTAATAATATACTTTAATAATATACTTTAATAATATACTTTAATAATATACTTAATAATATAGTTTAATAATATAGTTTAATAATATAGTTTAATAATATAGTTTAATAATATACTTTAATAATATACTTTAATAATATACTTTAATAATATACTTTAATAATATACTTAATAATATACTTTAATAATATACTTTAATAATATACTTTAATAATATACTTTAATAATATACTTTAATAATATACTTTAATAATATAGTTTATTAATATACTTTAATAATATAGTTTAATAATATACTTAATAATATAGTTTAATAATATAGTTTAATAATATACTTAATAATATAGTTTAATAATATACTTTAATAATATACTTGAATAATATACTTTAATAATATACTTTAATAATATACTTTAATAATATACTTGAATAATATACTTGAATAATATACTTTAATAATATACTTAATAATATAGTTTAATAATATACTTTAATAATATACTTAATAATATACTTAATAATATAGTTGAATAATATAGTTGAATAATATAGTTGAATAATATAGTTGAATAATATAGTTGAATAATATAGTTGAATAATATACTTTAATAATATACTTAATAATATACTTAATAATATAGTTTAATAATATACTTTAATAATATACTTTAATAATATACTTAATAATATACTTAATAATATAGTTTAATAATATACTTTAATAATATACTTTATTAATATAGTTGAATAATATAGTTTAATAATATAGTTTAATAATATACTTTAATAATATAGTTTAATAATATAGTTTAATAATATAGTTGAATAATATAGTTTAATAATATACTTTAATAATATACTTTAATAATATACTTTAATAATATAGTTGAATAATATACTTTAATAATATACTTAATAATATACTTAATAATATACTTTAATAATATACTTTAATAATATACTTTAATAATATACTTAATAATATACTTAATAATATAGTTTAATAATATAGTTTAATAATATACTTTAATAATATACTTTAATAATATAGTTGAATAATATAGTTTAATAATATACTTTAATAATATACTTTAATAATATAGTTTAATAATATAGTTTAATAATATAGTTGAATAATATAGTTTAATAATATAGTTTAATAATATAGTTTAATAATATACTTTAATAATATAGTTTAATAATATACTTTAATAATATAGTTTAATAATATACTTAATAATATAGTTTAATAATATAGTTTAATAATATAGTTTAATAATATAGTTTAATAATATACTTTAATAATATACTTTAATAATATAGTTGAATAATATAGTTTAATAATATAGTTTAATGATATACTTTAATAATATAGTTTAATAATATACTTAATAATATAGTTTAATAATATAGTTTAATAATATACTTAATAATATACTTAATAATATACTTTAATAATATACTTTAATAATATACTTTAAAAATATACTTTAATAATATAGTTTATTAATATACTTTAATAATATAGTTTAATAATATACTTAATAATATACTTTAATAATATACTTTAATAATATACTTAATAATATAGTTTAATAATATAGTTTAATAATATACTTTAATAATATACTTAATAATATAGTTTAATAATATAGTTTAATAATATGGTTTAATAATATAGTTTAATAATATAGTTTAATAATATAGTTTAATAATATAGTTTAATAATATACTTTAATAATATACTTTAATAATATACTTTAATAATATACTTAATAATATAGTTTAATAATATACTTTAATAATATACTTTAATAATATACTTAATAATATAGTTTAATAATATACTTTAATAATATACTTTAATAATATACTTTAATAATATACTTTAATAATATACTTTAATAATGTACTTTAATAATATAGTTTAATAATATACTTTAATAATATACTTTAATAATATACTTAATAATATACTTAATAATATAGTTTAATAATATAGTTTAATAATATAGTTTAATAATATAGTTTAATAATATACTTTAATAATATAGTTGAATAATATAGTTTAATAATATACTTTAATAATATACTTTAATAATATAGTTTAATAATATACTTAATAATATAGTTTAATAATATAGTTTAATAATATACTTAATAATATACTTAATAATATAGTTTAATAATATAGTTTAATAATATACTTTAATAATATAGTTTAATAATATACTTTAATAATATACTTTAATAATATACTTTAATAATATAGTTTAATAATATACTTAATAATATAGTTTAATAATATACTTTAATAATATACTTTAATAATATACTTTAATAATATAGTTTAATAATATACTTTAATAATATACTTTAATAATATAGTTTAATAATATACTTAATAATATACTTTAATAATATAGTTTAATAATATAGTTTATTAATATACTTTAATAATATAGTTTAATAATATACTTTAATAATATACTTTAATAATATAGTTGAATAATATACTTTAATAATATACTTTAATAATATACTTTAATAATATACTTAATAATATAGTTTAATAATATAGTTTAATAATATACTTAATAATATACTTAATAATATAGTTTAATAATATAGTTTAATAATATAGTTTAATAATATACTTAATAATATAGTTTAATAATATACTTTAATAATATACTTTAATAATATAGTTTAATAATATAGTTTAATAATATAGTTTAATAATATACTTAATAATATACTTTAATAATATACTTAATAATATACTTTAATAATATACTTTAATAATATAGTTTATTAATATACTTTAATAATATAGTTTAATAATATACTTAATAATATACTTTAATAATATAGTTTAATAATATACTTAATAATATAGTTTAATAATATACTTTAATAATATACTTGAATAATATACTTTAATAATATACTTTAATAATATACTTTAATAATATACTTTAATAATATACTTGAATAATATACTTTAATAATATACTTAATAATATAGTTTAATAATATACTTTAATAATATACTTAATAATATAGTTTAAAAATATACTTTAATAATATACTTTAATAATATAGTTGAATAATATAGTTGAATAATATAGTTGAATAATATACTTTAATAATATACTTAATAATATACTTTAATAATATACTTTAATAATATACTTTAATAATATACTTAATAATATACTTTAATAATATACTTTAATAATATACTTTAATAATATACTTTAATAATATACATTAATAATATACTTTAATAATATAGTTTAATAATATACTTAATAATATACTTTAATAATATACTTTAATAATATAGTTTATTAATATAGTTTAATAATATAGTTTAATAATATAGTTTAATAATATACTTTAATAATATACTTTAATAATATACTTTAATAATATACTTTAATAATATACTTAATAATATAGTTTAATAATATAGTTTAATAATATACTTAATAATATAGTTTAATAATATAGTTTAATAATATACTTTAATAATATACTTTAATAATATAGTTTAATAATATAGTTGAATAATATAGTTTAATAATATACTTTAATAATATACTTTAATAATATAGTTTAATAATATACTTAATAATATAGTTTAATAATATACTTAATAATATACTTAATAATATAGTTTAATAATATAGTTTAATAATATACTTTAATAATATACTTTAATAATATACTTTAATAATATAGTTTAATAATATACTTTAATAATATAGTTTAATAATATACTTAATAATATACTTTAATAATATAGTTTAATAATATACTTAATAATATACTTAATAATATAGTTTAATAATATACTTTAATAATATAGTTTAATAATATAGTTTAATAATATACTTTAATAATATACTTTAATAATATAGTTTAATAATATAGTTTAATAATATATTTAATAATATACTTTAATAATATAGTTTAATAATATAGTTTATTAATATACTTTAATAATATAGTTTAATAATATACTTTAATAATATAGTTTAATAATATACTTTAATAATATACTTTAATAATATAGTTTAATAATATACTTTAATAATATACTTTAATAATATACTTAATAATATAGTTTAATAATATAGTTTAATAATATACTTTAATAATATAGTTTAATAATATAGTTTAATAATATACTTAATAATATAGTTTAATAATATACTTAATAATATACTTAAAATATACTTTAATAATATACTTTAATAATATACTTTAATAATATACTTTAATAATATACTTAATAATATACTTAATAATATACTTTAATAATATACTTTAATAATATACTTTAATAATATACTTTAATAATATACTTTAATAATATACTTTAATATACTTAATAATATACTTAATAATATAGTTTAATAATATAGTTTAATAATACACTTAATAATATACTTTAATAATATAGTTTAATAAATTACTTTAATAATATACTTTAATAATATACTTGAATAATATACTTTAATAATATAGTTTAATAATATATTTTAATAATATACTTTAATAATATACTTTAATAATATAGTTGAATAATATACTTTAATAATATACTTTAATAATATAGTTAATAATATAGTTTAATAATATACTTTAATAATATACTTAATAATATACTTAATAATATACTTTAATAATATACTTCAATAATATACTTTAATAATATACTTAATAATATACTTAATAATATACTTTAATAATATACTTTAATAATATACTTTAATAATATACTTTAATAATATACTTTAATATACTTTAATATACTTAATAATATACTTAATAATATAGTTTAATAATATAGTTTAATAATATACTTAATAATATACTTTAATAATATAGTTTAATAATATAGTTTAATAATATACTTTAATAATATAGTTTAATAATATAGTTTAATAATATACTTTAATAATATACTTTAATAATATAGTTGAATAATATAGTTTAATAATATACTTTAATAATATACTTTAATAATATAGTTGAATAATATACTTTAATAATATACTTTAATAATATACTTTAATAATATAGTTAATAATATACTTTAATAATATACTTAATAATATACTTAATAATATAGTTTAATAATATACTTTAATAATATACTTTAATATTATACTTAATAATATACTTTAATAATATACTTTAATAATATACTTTAATAATATACTTTAATAATATACTTTAATAATATACTTTAATAATATACTTTAATAATATACTTTAATAATATAGTTGAATAATATACTTTAATAATATACTTTAATAATATACTTTAATAATATAGTTAATAATATAGTTTAATAATATACTTTAATAATATACTTAATAATATACTTAATAATATAGTTTAATAATATACTTTAATAATATACTTAATAATATAGTTGAATAATATCCTTTAATAATATCCTTTAATAATATACTTTAATAATATACTTAATAATATACTTTAATAATATACTTTAATAATATACTTTAATAATATACTTTAATAATATACTTAATAATATACTTTAATAATATACTTTAATAATATACTTTAATAATATACTTTAATAATATAGTTTAATAATATACTTTAATAATATACTTTAATAATATAGTTGAATAATATAGTTTAATAATATACTTAATAATATAGTTTAATAATATACTTTATTAATATACTTAATAATATACTTAATAATATAGTTTAATAATATACTTAATAATATAGTTTAATAATATACTTTAATACTATAGTTTAATAATATACTTTAATAATATAGTTTAATAATATAGTTGAATAATATAGTTTAATAATATACTTTAATAATAATAATATAGTTTAATAATATAGTTTAATAATATAGTTTAATAATATAGTTTAATAATATAGTTTAATAATATAGTTTAATAATATACTTAATAATATAGTTTAATAATATAGTTTAATAATATACTTTAATAATATACTTTAATAATATACTTTAATAATATACTTTAATAATATAGTTTAATAATATACTTTAATAATATAGTTTAATAATATACTTTAATAATATAGTTTAATAATATACTTTAATAATATAGTTTAATAATATACTTTAATACTATAGTTTAATAATATAGTTTAATAATATACTTTAATAATATACTTTAATAATATAGTTTATTAATATACTTTATTAATATACTTTAATAATATAGTTTAATAATATACTTAATAATATAGTTTAATAATATACTTTAATAATATAGTTTAATAATATACTTTAATAATATAGTTTAATAATATAGTTGAATAATATAGTTGAATAATATAGTTTAATAATATACTTTAATAATATACTTTAATAATATAGTTGAATAATATACTTTAATAATATACTTAATAATATACTTTAATAATATAGTTTATTAATATACTTTATTAATATACTTTAATAATATAGTTTAATAATATACTTAATAATATACTTTAATAATATACTTTAATAATATACTTAATAATATAGTTTAATAATATACTTTAATAATATACTTTAATAATATACTTAATAATATAGTTTAATAATATACTTTAATAATATACTTTAATAATATAGTTTAATAATATACTTTAATAATATAGTTTAATAATATACTTTAATAATATACTTTAATAATATACTTTAATAATATACTTAATAATATAGTTTATTAATATACTTTAATAATATACTTTAATAATATACTTTAATAATATACTTTAATAATATACTTTAATAATATAGTTTAATAATATAGTTTAATAATATAGTTTAATAATATACTTTAATAATATACTTTAATAATATACTTTAATAATATACTTTAATAATATACTTTAATAATATAGTTTAATAATATACTTTAATAATATACTTTAATAATATACTTAATAATATAGTTTAATAATATAGTTTAATAATATAGTTTAATAATATACTTTAATAATATACTTTAATAATATAGTTGAATAATATAGTTTAATAATATACTTTAATAATATACTTTAATAATATAGTTTAATAATATACTTAATAATATAGTTTAATAATATAGTTTAATAATATAGTTTAATAATATACTTAATAATATACTTAATAATATAGTTTAATAATATAGTTTAATAATATACTTTAATAATATACTTTAATAATATACTTTAATAATATACTTTAAAATAATATAGTTTAATAATATACTTTAAAAATATAGTTTAATAATATACTTAATAATATACTTTAATAATATAGTTTAATAATATACTTAATAATATACTTAATAATATAGTTTAATAATATACTTTAATAATATACTTTAATAATATACTTTAATAATATACTTTAATAATATACTTTAATAATATAGTTTAATAATATACTTAATAATATACTTTAATAATATAGTTTAATAATATAGTTTAATAATATAGTTTATTAATATAGTTTAATAATATACTTTAATAATATACTTTAATAATATAGTTGAATAATATACTTTAATAATATACTTTAATAATATACTTGAATAATATACTTAATAATATAGTTTAATAATATAGTTTAATAATATACTTAATAATATACTTAATAATATAGTTTAATAATATACTTTAATAATATACTTTAATAATATACTTTAATAATATAGTTTAATAATATACTTTAATAATATAGTTTAATAATATAGTTTAATAATATACTTAATAATATACTTTAATAATATACTTTAATAATATACTTTAAAAATATACTTTAATAATATAGTTTATTAATATACTTTAATAATATAGTTTAATAATATACTTAATAATATACTTTAATAATATAGTTTAATAATATACTTAATAATATAGTTTAATAATATACTTTAATAATATACTTGAATAATATACTTTAATAATATACTTTAATAATATACTTTAATAATATACTTTAATAATATACTTGAATAATATACTTTAATAATATACTTAATAATATACTTAATAATATAGTTTAATAATATAGTTTAATAATATAGTTTAATAATATACTTAATAATATAGTTTAATAATATAGTTTAATAATATACTTTAATAATATACTTTAATAATATACTTTAATAATATAGTTTAATAATATACTTAATAATATACTTTAATAATATACTTTAATAATATACTTGAATAATATACTTTAATAATATACTTTAATAATATACTTTAATAATATACTTTAATAATATACTTTAATAATATACTTTAATAATATACTTAATAATATAGTTTAATAATATACTTTAATAATATACTTAATAATATACTTAATAATATAGTTTAAAATATAGTTTAATAATATACTTTAATAATATACTTAATAATATACTTAATAATATAGTTTAAAAATATACTTTAATAATATACTTTAATAATATAGTTGAATAATATAGTTGAATAATATAGTTGAATAATATACTTTAATAATATACTTAATAATATACTTAATAATATAGTTTAATAATATACTTTAATAATATACTTTAATAATATACTTAATAATATACTTAATAATATAGTTTAATAATATACTTTAATAATATACTTTAATAATATAGTTGAATAATATAGTTTAATAATATAGTTTAATAATATACTTTAATAATATAGTTTAATAATATAGTTTAATAATATAGTTGAATAATATAGTTTAATAATATACTTTAATAATATACTTTAATAATATACTTTAATAATATAGTTGAATAATATACTTTAATAATATACTTAATAATATACTTAATAATATAGTTTAATAATATACTTTAATAATATACTTTAATAATATACTTAATAATATACTTAATAATATAGTTTAATAATATACTTTAATAATATACTTTAATAATATAGTTGAATAATATAGTTTAATAATATAGTTTAATAATATACTTTAATAATATAGTTTAATAATATAGTTTAATAATATAGTTGAATAATATAGTTTAATAATATACTTTAATAATATAGTTTAATAATATACTTTAATAATATAGTTTAATAATATACTTTAATAATATAGTTTAATAATATACTTAATAATATAGTTTAATAATATAGTTTAATAATATAGTTTAATAATATAGTTTAATAATATAGTTTAATAATATACTTTAATAATATACTTTAATAATATAGTTGAATAATATAGTTTAATAATATACTTTAATAATATACTTTAATAATATACTTTAATAATATACTTAATAATATAGTTTAATAATATAGTTTAATAATATACTTAATAATATACTTAATAATATAGTTTAATAATATAGTTTAATAATATAGTTTAATAATATACTTAATAATATAGTTTAATAATATACTTTAATAATATACTTTAATAATATACTTTAATAATATACTTTAATAATATACTTTAATAATATACTTAATAATATACTTTAATAATATACTTTAATAATATACTTTAAAAATATACTTTAATAATATAGTTTATTAATATACTTTAATAATATAGTTTAATAATATACTTAATAATATACTTTAATAATATACTTAATAATATAGTTTAATAATATAGTTTAATAATATAGTTTAATAATATACTTAATAATATAGTTTAATAATATAGTTTAATAATATAGTTTAATAATATAGTTTAATAATATAGTTTAATAATATACTTTAATAATATACTTTAATAATATACTTTAATAATATACTTAATAATATAGTTTAATAATATAGTTTAATAATATACTTTAATAATATACTTTAATAATATAGTTTAATAATATAGTTTAATAATATAGTTTAATAATATACTTTAATAATATACTTTAATAATATACTTTAATAATATACTTTAATAATATACTTTAATAATATACTTTAATAATATACTTTAATATACTTTAATAATATACTTTAATAATATACTTGAATAATATACTTTAATAATATACTTTAATAATATACTTAATAATATAGTTTAATAATATACTTTAATAATATACTTAATAATATACTTAATAATATAGTTTAAAATGTACTTTAATAATATACTTTAATAATATAGTTGAATAATATAGTTGAATAATATAGTTGAATAATATACTTTAATAATATACTTAATAATATACTTTAATAATATACTTTAATAATATACTTTAATAATATACTTAATAATATACTTTAATAATATACTTTAATAATATACTTTAATAATATACTTTAATAATATACTTTAATAATATAGTTTAATAATATACTTAATAATATACTTTAATAATATAGTTTAATAATATAGTTTATTAATATAGTTTAATAATATAGTTTAATAATATAGTTTAATAATATAGTTTAATAATATACTTTAATAATATACTTTAATAATATACTTTAATAATATACTTAATAATATAGTTTAATAATATAGTTTAATAATATACTTAATAATATAGTTTAATAATATAGTTTAATAATATAGTTTAATAATATACTTTAATAATATACTTTAATAATATAGTTGAATAATATAGTTTAATAATATACTTTAATAATATACTTTAATAATATACTTTAATAATATACTTAATAATATAGTTTAATAATATACTTAATAATATACTTAATAATATACTTTAATAATATACTTTAATAATATACTTTAATAATATACTTTAATACTATACTTTAATAATATACTTTAATAATATAGTTTAATAATATACTTTAATAATATAGTTTAATAATATACTTAATAATATACTTTAATAATATAGTTTAATAATATACTTAATAATATACTTAATAATATAGTTTAATAATATAGTTTAATAATATACTTTAATAATATACTTTAATAATATACTTTAATAATATACTTTAATAATATAGTTTAATAATATACTTAATAATATACTTTAATAATATAGTTTAATAATATAGTTTATTAATATACTTTAATAATATAGTTTAATAATATACTTTAATAATATAGTTTAATAATATACTTTAATAATATACTTTAATAATATACTTTAATAATATAGTTTAATAATATAGTTTAATAATATACTTTAATAATATAGTTTAATAATATAGTTTAATAATATACTTTAATAATATACTTGAATAATATACTTTAATAATATAGTTTAATAATATAGTTTAATAATATACTTTAATAATATACTTTAATAATATAGTTGAATAATATACTTTAATAATATACTTTAATAATATACTTTAATAATATAGTTAATAATATACTTTAATAATATACTTTAATAATATACTTAATAATATACTTAATAATATACTTTAATAATATACTTTAATAATATACTTAATAATATACTTAATAATATACTTTAATAATATACTTTAATAATATACTTTAATAATATACTTTAATATACTTTAATATACTTAATAATATACTTAATAATATAGTTTAATAATATAGTTTAATAATATAGTTTAATAATATACTTAATAATATACTTTAATAATATAGTTTAATAATATAGTTTAATAATATACTTTAATAATATAGTTTAATAATATAGTTTAATAATATAGTTTAATAATATACTTTAATAATATACTTTAATAATATAGTTGAATAATATAGTTTAATAATATACTTTAATAATATACTTTAATAATATAGTTGAATAATATACTTTAATAATATACTTTAATAATATACTTTAATAATATAGTTAATAATATACTTTAATAATATACTTTAATAATATACTTAATAATATACTTAATAATATAGTTTAATAATATACTTTAATAATATACTTTAATATTATACTTAATAATATACTTTAATAATATACTTTAATAATATACTTTAATAATATACTTTAATAATATAGTTTAATAATATACTTTAATAATATACTTTAATAATATACTTTAATAATATAGTTGAATAATATACTTTAATAATATACTTTAATAATATACTTTAATAATATAGTTAATAATATAGTTTAATAATATACTTTAATAATATACTTAATAATATACTTAATAATATAGTTTAATAATATACTTTAATAATATACTTAATAATATAGTTGAATAATATCCTTTAATAATATCCTTTAATAATATACTTTAATAATATACTTAATAATATACTTTAATAATATACTTTAATAATATACTTTAATAATATACTTTAATAATATACTTAATAATATACTTTAATAATATACTTTAATAATATACTTTAATAATATACTTTAATAATATACTTTAATAATATAGTTTAATAATATACTTTAATAATATACTTTAATAATATAGTTGAATAATATAGTTTAATAATATACTTAATAATATAGTTTAATAATATACTTTATTAATATACTTAATAATATACTTAATAATATAGTTTAATAATATACTTAATAATATAGTTTAATAATATACTTTAATACTATAGTTTAATAATATACTTTAATAATATAGTTTAATAATATAGTTGAATAATATACTTTAATAATAATAATATAGTTTAATAATATAGTTTAATAATATAGTTTAATAATATAGTTTAATAATATAGTTTAATAATATACTTAATAATATAGTTTAATAATATAGTTTAATAATATAGTTTAATAATATACTTTAATAATATAGTTGAATAATATACTTTAATAATATACTTAATAATATACTTAATAATATAGTTTAATAATATACTTTAATAATATACTTTAATAATATACTTAATAATATACTTAATAATATAGTTTAATAATATACTTTAATAATATACTTTAATAATATAGTTGAATAATATAGTTTAATAATATAGTTTAATAATATACTTTAATAATATAGTTTAATAATATAGTTTAATAATATAGTTGAATAATATAGTTTAATAATATACTTTAATAATATAGTTTAATAATATACTTTAATAATATAGTTTAATAATATACTTTAATAATATACTTTAATAATATACTTAATAATATAGTTTAATAATATAGTTTAATAATATAGTTTAATAATATAGTTTAATAATATAGTTTAATAATATACTTTAATAATATACTTTAATAATATAGTTGAATAATATAGTTTAATAATATACTTTAATAATATACTTTAATAATATAGTTTAATAATATACTTAATAATATAGTTTAATAATATAGTTTAATAATATACTTAATAATATACTTAATAATATAGTTTAATAATATAGTTTAATAATATACTTTAATAATATACTTTAATAATATACTTTAATAATATACTTTAATAATATACTTTAATAATATAGTTTAATAATATACTTTAATAATATACTTTAATAATATACTTAATAATATACTTTAATAATATAGTTTAATAATATACTTTAATAATATACTTAATAATATACTTAATAATATACTTTAATAATATACTTTAATAATATACTTTAATAATATACTTTAATATACTTTAATATACTTAATAATATACTTAATAATATAGTTTAATAATATAGTTTAATAATATACTTAATAATATACTTTAATAATATAGTTTAATAATATAGTTTAATAATATACTTTAATAATATAGTTTAATAATATAGTTGAATAATATAGTTTAATAATATACTTTAATAATATACTTTAATAATATAGTTTAATAATATACTTAATAATATAGTTTAATAATATAGTTTAATAATATACTTAATAATATACTTAATAATATAGTTTAATAATATACTTTAATAATATACTTTAATAATATACTTTAATAATATACTTTAATAATATAGTTTAATAATATACTTTAATAATATAGTTTAATAATATACTTAATAATATACTTTAATAATATAGTTTAATAATATACTTAATAATATACTTAATAATATAGTTTATTAATATACTTTAATAATATAGTTTAATAATATACTTAATAATATAGTTTAATAATATACTTTAATAATATAGTTTAATAATATAGTTTATTAATATACTTTATTAATATACTTTAATAATATAGTTTAATAATATACTTAATAATATAGTTTAATAATATACTTTAATAATATAGTTTAATAATATACTTTAATAATATACTTTAATAATATACTTTAATAATATAGTATAATAATATAGTTTAATAATATAGTTTAATAATATACTTTAATATTATACTTAATAATATACTTTAATAATATACTTTAATAATATACTTTAATAATATACTTTAATAATATAGTTTAATAATATACTTTAATAATATACTTTAATAATATACTTTAATAATATAGTTGAATAATATACTTTAATAATATACTTTAATAATATACTTTAATAATATAGTTAATAATATAGTTTAATAATATACTTTAATAATATACTTAATAATATACTTAATAATATAGTTTAATAATATACTTTAATAATATACTTAATAATATAGTTTAATAATATACTTTAATAATATACTTTAATAATATACTTTAATAATATACTTAATAATATACTTTAATAATAATAATATACTTTAATAATATACTTAATAATATACTTTAATAATATAGTTTAATAATATAGTTTAATAATATAGTTTAATAATATAGTTTAATAATATACTTTAATAATATACTTTAATAATATACTTTAATAATATACTTTAATAATATAGTTTAATAATATACTTTAATAATATAGTTTAATAATATACTTTAATAATATAGTTTAATAATATACTTTAATAATATAGTTTAATAATATACTTTAATAATATAGTTTAATAATATACTTTAATACTATAGTTTAATAATATAGTTTAATAATAAACTTTAATAATATACTTTAATAATATACTTTAATAATATAGTTGAATAATATACTTTAATAATATACTTAATAATATACTTTAATAATATAGTTTATTAATATACTTTATTAATATACTTTAATAATATAGTTTAATAATATACTTAATAATATACTTTAATAATAATAATATAGTTTAATAATATAGTTTAATAATATAGTTTAATAATATAGTTTAATAATATAGTTTAATAATATAGTTTAATAATATACTTAATAATATAGTTTAATAATATAGTTTAATAATATAGTTTAATAATATACTTTAATAATATAGTTGAATAATATACTTTAATAATATACTTAATAATATACTTAATAATATAGTTTAATAATATACTTTAATAATATACTTTAATAATATACTTAATAATATACTTAATAATATAGTTTAATAATATACTTTAATAATATACTTTAATAATATAGTTGAATAATATAGTTTAATAATATAGTTTAATAATATACTTTAATAATATAGTTTAATAATATAGTTTAATAATATAGTTGAATAATATAGTTTAATAATATACTTTAATAATATAGTTTAATAATATACTTTAATAATATAGTTTAATAATATACTTTAATAATATACTTTAATAATATACTTAATAATATAGTTTAATAATATAGTTTAATAATATAGTTTAATAATATAGTTTAATAATATAGTTTAATAATATACTTTAATAATATACTTTAATAATATAGTTGAATAATATAGTTTAATAATATACTTTAATAATATACTTTAATAATATAGTTTAATAATATACTTAATAATATAGTTTAATAATATAGTTTAATAATATACTTAATAATATACTTAATAATATAGTTTAATAATATAGTTTAATAATATAGTTTAATAATATACTTAATAATATAGTTTAATAATATAGTTGAATAATATAGTTGAATAATATAGTTGAATAATATACTTTAATAATATACTTAATAATATACTTTAATAATATACTTTAATAATATACTTTAATAATATACTTAATAATATACTTTAATAATATACTTTAATAATATACTTTAATAATATACTTTAATAATATACTTTAATAATATAGTTTAATAATATACTTTAATAATATAGTTTAATAATATAGTTTAATAATATAGTTTATTAATATAGTTTAATAATATAGTTTAATAATATAGTTTAATAATATAGTTTAATAATATACTTTAATAATATACTTTAATAATATACTTTAATAATATAGTTTAATAATATACTTAATAATATAGTTTAATAATATAGTTTAATAATATACTTAATAATATAGTTTAATAATATAGTTTAATAATATACTTTAATAATATACTTTAATAATATACTTTAATAATATAGTTGAATAATATAGTTTAATAATATACTTTAATAATATACTTTAATAATATAGTTTAATAATATACTTAATAATATAGTTTAATAATATACTTAATAATATACTTAATAATATAGTTTAATAATATAGTTTAATAATATACTTTAATAATATACTTTAATAATATACTTTAATAATATACTTTAATAATATAGTTTAATAATATACTTTAATAATATACTTTAATAATATACTTAATAATATACTTTAATAATATAGTTTAATAATATACTTTATTAATATACTTTAATAATATAGTTTAATAATATACTTAATAATATACTTTAATAATATACTTTAATAATATACTTAATAATATAGTTTAATAATATACTTTAATAATATACTTTAATAATATACTTAATAATATAGTTTAATAATATAGTTTAATAATATAGTTTAATAATATAGTTTAATAATATACTTTAATAATATACTTTAATAATATACTTTAATAATATACTTAATAATATAGTTTAATAATATAGTTTAATAATATACTTTAATAATATACTTTAATAATATAGTTTAATAATATAGTTTAATAATATAGTTTAATAATATACTTTAATAATATACTTTAATAATATACTTTAATAATATACTTTAATAATATACTTTAATAATATACTTAATAATATAGTTTAATAATATAGTTTAATAATATAGTTTAATAATATAGTTTAATAATATAGTTTAATAATATACTTTAATAATATAGTTGAATAATATAGTTTAATAATATACTTTAATAATATACTTTAATAATATAGTTTAATAATATACTTAATAATATAGTTTAATAATATAGTTTAATAATATACTTAATAATATACTTAATAATATAGTTTAATAATATACTTTAATAATATACTTTAATAATATACTTTAATAATATAGTTTAATAATATACTTTAATAATATAGTTTAATAATATACTTAATAATATACTTTAATAATATAGTTTAATAATATACTTAATAATATAGTTTAATAATATACTTTAATAATATACTTTAATAATATACTTTAATAATATACTTTAATAATATAGTTTAATAATATACTTAATAATATACTTTAATAATATAGTTTAATAATATAGTTTATTAATATAGTTTAATAATATACTTTAATAATATACTTTAATAATATAGTTGAATAATATACTTTAATAATATACTTTAATAATATACTTTAATAATATACTTAATAATATAGTTTAATAATATAGTTTAATAATATACTTAATAATATACTTAATAATATAGTTTAATAATATAGTTTAATAATATACTTTAATAATATACTTAATAATATAGTTTAATAATATACTTTAATAATATAGTTTAATAATATAGTTTAATAATATACTTAATAATATACTTTAATAATATACTTTAATAATATACTTTAAAAATATACTTTAATAATATAGTTTATTAATATACTTTAATAATATAGTTTAATAATATACTTAATAATATACTTTAATAATATAGTTTAATAATATACTTAATAATATAGTTTAATAATATACTTTAATAATATACTTCCACATACTTTATGCAAGAAATGTAGTTCAAACTTCAAACTGTTAAACTGTTAAAGTTAAAGTGCTTGTATTTGAATTTTTACAAAGTTGTATACTTTTTATACTTAACTTTCTTTTACATTCTTTATAATGAGAGTCGATGGAAGAAAGGTCCCATTTTTCACAGTTAACTTTTTTGAGCTCTTATTACGCCGTCATACTTTCACTTTGAAACTTCATTCAAACTTCATAATGTTCATCTATCTTTGAACTTTCATTGGTGAAAAAGTTGTTTTGAAAAGGTTTATACTTTTTAAAATATTTTTTTATTTATAGTTTTTTCTTCCCATAGACAATGTATGGGATTTTATCTCTAAATCAACCTCACTTTTGCAGCCTCATTACTCTGGCATACTTTGTCGTAGAAACGTGATTTAAACTTTAGAACGCTCACACGACTCTGGACTTTTTCGTGGTAATTAGTGCCAACTAAAGCCCATCACACACCGTCTGCGACCGCCGTGCGTCAAAACAGCCGCCTCCATTATTTTCAATTAATTAATTCGCCTGGCGTGCCGATAGAACCAGTTCTATTTTGCAGGCGGCAACGCATCGCGCCGCGTCGGACGGAGCCGGTGTGTGTTGGGCTTTAGAGTGCGGGGCCTCTTCGAGTAGAGTGTGGAAACTGAAATTCTTTCCTTGAAAATTTACCAAACAAATTGTCGTCCCGGCCAAAATATTCATTTTACACGCATGTTCTTTGGTCATTTTGTAGCCACACATGTCCTCTGTATACATCTGAGGTGTAATATAATGAATTGTGTAATGTAAACATGCTATAAAATGCATAAATTATGTATTGTAAAACATGCTGTAATTGCAAATGTGAAATGGTGTCTTATATACCCATGAGGGTTGGGCACAAGGTGTGCATGACACGAAAATAAATAAACAATCAATCAATCCTCTTTCACACAATGTGACCACCAAAGCACAGAGACATACAGAATGTGAACTACGGCCTTTTAAGTGACACAAATACAGTCAAGCTGCCCATTGGCCTCCATTGTATAACTCGCTCTTATAACCACATTTTTGCATTCGACTTTTACTTTTTGCGATAGAGCAATTTGTTCGGGCATAGTTTTCCCCCATTCAGGACCATTGAAATCTCCCAGTCATAGTGCTGGCATAGTAGTGGAACTCTTTTTACTTCCACAGCTGAGACATATAAGGGCTTAATTACAGGGCTGGGAAGGCGTTACTGCACCGTCGGTATATAAAGAAAAATCCACAGGAAGAAGGAGAATGTGAAACATACATACTGTCAGTCAGCTTTGTGAATAAAACATTTTATAGATAACTCAGGGCAAACACACAATCTCCAACTCTATGGACATATGTGGGGTCTCAACGAAACACCTATGGCTGGTGGCGGTACAGTACACATACAGTACCCCAAACCCCCTGAGTTGCTGTGAAGTTTCACGTGCCGCAGCTCAAGCTGCACCACTGAAAAAAACCTGCGGAAACTAGAGCTACAATGACGGATGTGTACGTTCCGTTTGCACTCAACAAAGTCTTAACATTTTTAATATAATTATAACAGTGTTGCTGCATACCTCAATAGAGACCAAGGCCAGGTCTAGAACAGACCCACGGCCAAAATTGGTCGAGAACAACTTCGAGAACACAACACAACTTTCTGATGTTTGATCAGTGCTTGAAACATTAACTATTTTAATTATCTAAACATATTCCTCTCACAATAAGACCTTGTTATGGCAGAACGGCCATACCAACATAAAGAACTGGTGTAATGTATTACCCAGGGATTTGCTTTTTCTATATATGAGTATTTTATCCATCCGTTTCCAAAAACAAAATCAGTAGTAATTCAAGATACTACCAAGACAAATTTGGTCCATGGCTGAGATCAGAGGACACGGCCTTGAGACTACAACTCAGATTAATAGTATGCAGTAAGGAAACTTGTACTTACAGTATGTATATATCAAGACATGAAACTAATTAACCAATGCATCAGTGACAGCCATTGATGGATACATCATAGCCTCAAGTGCTTTGTGGTAAAACCTCAGACCATACTAATATGTAAAATAAATGCATTAGAAGGCATTCATCCAAATGACAAAGAGCCACATACATTACATTCAACTTAATAGAAGAAAATAAAAACATGCATTAACGCCACACATCAAACAAACAAGAACAAAATACACAGCATTAAAATACACAAAATACACACAAAAAGTGCAAACATGCTTTTAAGCCACACAACTCAAACGACAATAGTGCAAAATGCACACACATGCATTTAATCCACAAGACAGTATATTAAAACAAATAAAAACAAAATCAGTGCAAACTATTTATCCAGTTCATCCGTGTACTCCAGAACTGGAGTCCTATGG